>NW_023615791.1:0-14475 GCF_013339695.2 Rhipicephalus sanguineus | reverse complement strand
AAAGTATAAAGAGATAGCTTGGTCTAGGGCTCGGTATGCATTACGGACATTCTTCTGGGCCGAAAACAACGGTCACGCCTTCCTAGACTTCCAGCTTCCATGGCATCGTTGGAGCGGCTCCGCAAGAACCGCGGCGTCGTCAGGGCCAGCGTCACACGAACCATTACGCTCCTGACCGACGAACTTCAGGCCACGGCTCCCGATGCCGCGCAAGTTGATTCGCACGTTACATACCTGACTCAGAAGAACGTCGAGCTCGGCAACCTCAACAAGCAAATCCTCGACGCCACCGATGATGACGCTTACGACGAAGAGCTCGAGGCCGCGGAAGACTACGACCGGAAGGTGTCCTATGCCGTGTCTCGAGCGCGCTTCTTCCTGCGCGAACACGCCAACACAGCGACGGCAACGAGGACTTCAAGGCCCGAGGCTACGTTACTGAACGCCGATGTCGCTGGGGCCGGCAGCTCAGCGCATACCGAGGTCACTGACGCTGCACCTCGTGTAACAGAGGGGACACCCGGCCAGCAACCGTGCCGCGTCATCGCACAGTGGTCCTGCCGAAACTTCAGATACCTACATTTTCCGGCGCACTTCGCGACTGGCAGACCTTCTGGGACCACTTCAGTGCCACGATCCACCGTAATGAAGACCTTCTGCCGATTGAGAAATTTAAGTACCTCCTCTCGTATTTGAGTGGCGCCGCGAAGAGAGCCATCGAAGGCATTAGACTCACGGAGGTTAATTATGCAATCGCCATCAGGACCTTGACGGAGCGATTTGGTCGACGCGACTTGCTCATCAACGAGCACATCGACCACCTGCTCGCCCTACCACCAGTCAAGTCTTCGGCAGATGTCGACAAACTTCGCCTACTCTACGACAAGGTACAATTTCGCGTCTCGGCACTGACCGGTTCGGGCGTCTCACCCGACCAGTACAACGTGGTCCTCAACCAGGTCCTAATAGATTCCCTCAGGTGCCTGCCTGACGGACCATCGCGATTCCCCTCTAATGCGCAGAAGTCCAAGAAGCCGTGCCAGGATCGTCCACAGTATAGCGACCCTCCAAAGAAAGGATCCGTCAGGATGCAGAATGCTAAGCTTCCTGCGCATTTTTTTTTTACAACATTTGAGGTTCTAGGAGGAAGGCAGGCCAGGTATCGAACAACACCGTCTGCTTTCTCGCGGTTACTGCCGAAGATGTCAAACACCTCTGTCAGCACCGATGGGCATCATTGCCTACAGTGTCCGCCACTTGCTGCCGAATCTGTTGCAGTTACGGAAGAGGTGGGCCCCTTATGCAGCAGTTGTCAGCACACCATCGCGGACTGCAACGTTCAACTCTCAGCTGAGGAAAAACGGGCTCGGTTGCGCACTGCTCGTTGCTGCTACCGTTGCGGCTTGCAAAAACCACATGGCTCGTTTTTGCCGACGTGCGCGCAGGCACTCATCTGTAGTAAGTGCAACCGACGGACATCTCACGATCCTCTGTGAATTGTGCACGCCGGCAGCCCCAACCCGTGCAAACGCGACAACAGTGAACCAAGACGAGCCTCGCATCGCCGGGCGAGGCACGAACACGCCGTCAGTGACATCGGCCCCAAGCGCCCTGAGCGGAATCAACGCCGTTCTTCTCCAAACAGGACGAGTCTGGATCGAGTGCGGGTCCCAAAAGCGTCTCGTGCGCATTCTTCTTGACAGCGGTAGCCAGCGCACATTCATTTGAGCGGATGTCTCAAAGGACCTCAGATGCCCGGTATTGGAAACCAAAGAACTTTCCTTGGTGACGTTCGGCCACTCGAAGCCCCGCGAAGTAATGCGCAGTCGACGGGTAGCTTTGACTTTACGAGGCCACGTAGGGACATAGCGGTATACCGTGGAGGCTTGGAGGTCCCCGAAGTGTGTGCAGTTACAAGCCCGCCGCTCAGCACTGATATTTTGCAGCCTTTGTGTGACAAGACTATGATGCAGCAGACAACTTTCATCCCGACACATGGCACCCACAGGAAGTAAGCGTATTACTTGGTTCCGACGTCTACTGGAAGGTCGCGACTGGAAAAGGTTGATCATTTAACCAGCAACCTGACGGCCATGGAAACCAAGTTCGGCTGGACCGTTCAGGGCACCACGGAACGCGAAAGAAGTTCAGCATTTCCGCAGTGCAACCGCGGCGGCCCCCCGTCACAACTCCGGCCTTTCTTCAGAGGCTGCGCCCTTCAGACGGCAATACCACCAAGATATCCTCGCGTTCTTCAAGGAGGAAGCGGTGGTGGTTTCGACGGAGCTCAAGGTCCTCGCAGAGGCTTCGGAGTCCGGCCGCCCTTCCACCGGCAACGACGACACGTCTTCGCGGGACTACGGCCACACGCGGTACGGCGATTGCCGAGACGACGCCGTCGATGGACCTCATTATCTGCCGGATCGTACTCAACAGGGCAGACCTCAGTGGAGACAGCGTGGCCGGTCGGTCCACACCGCCGATGAAACCTGGGCCCGCCTGAAAGAGAACTGGAGGAGCGCACGTCTCAAGGCGCACGCGATTCCTAACGACCGCAGAGGCTGCTGGGAGTCGCGAAGTTTCTACTCCAGGTCTGGCTCGAGCGACAGCGAGACCGATCGAGGAAGAAGACACCCTTCGAGAGATTCGGCAGGGAAACGATGATGGCGACGTCGTCCAGGCCTGGGCGCGTTCCACAGGACAGTTGCAGCAGAGAATTCACACACCGCATCGCCGTCAGAAGCGCTAGCGAGTCCAGGGAGCTGACGCGTGGCGCCAAGCGGCAACGCGAATCGCATCGCAAGCGAGATTGGAGTGTCGCGCGAGAGAAGACTGCCGCATCTCACCTCGCGTGGCTTTTTGCACTCCGGTCCGAGGCGGTGGTTCGCACTCCATGGCCAGAGCGCTGCAGGGGTTGATGGCGGTGGCGGTGCTCACGGCTCGGGTCCGACTGTGGTCAGTCACACCTCCCAAGACCGAAGACTCCCGAGGCCCCCAAGAAAGCGACGCGCGTTTCTCGGGTTGAGAGGAGGAATCTCCCCCTAAAAGGGAAAGGAGGGAACGGGCCGTCTCGGCTGCAGAATGAGCGCAGTGTGCGAATGGCAGCGGGGGTGGCAAAATGCCCCCGTCCAACGCAACCCCCCCTCGCCGCGGCGCGGGTAAACATATCATGAGCCGAGGCGCCGCGATGAAGACACTGGGTTTGCTGCCTCTGGCGTCGATCGCTTGCTCGGGCTTCGCGGGCCCGTGTTGTTGAAAGGGGGAACCTGGCTTTGAGCTCCATTCTGGTGGCCGTGCCGATGATAGAGGGTTCGCTTGTGGTGGAATGGTTCGTTTTTCTTTTTGAAGATTTCTCCGTGTCACACGCCTCCGCTGCTCTGGGACTATCGGCACTCAAAGCAGCAAAGAAGGCGCCGACCCCACTTGTTGCTCAGCTGGGGTCCGCTCTGCTCCTGCGGCCTCGTCCTCTTGATTCTCCTGGTCTTTGCTCCTCCCGCCCTTTGTTTCTCTCTCTTGCTCTTTTCTTCTAAAGACGTTTGGAGGCGAATTTCTTGATGCCTGCGGCTATCCGGCTGCCACCCCTTTGCACAGTGGGATACAATGCTCGTGCCGCGGGTGCACTCCGAAGTTCGGTTGCCGGGTCTGCAGCTCTTCGTCGGGCTGTGCGGTGGTTCCGTGAATTCTTCTCCACCGAGGCCATTCGGGACCAGAAGCTGTTTTGCTGTTTTTTTCATTTCGCCTTGACCTTGGGTGTTGCTACAGGCTTTGGTGTCGCCGCTCTCTGCTGTGGCACAGCCGCTGGATGAAAAGCAGCCGTGGCTGTGGAATGCATGAGTTGAAAGTACCGGCCTTTGGGCATCTGCTGGCGAAAACGGTCGTTTCGGTTTGGCTGTTGTTGAAATGCTGCCGATGGGTGATCTGGCGACTCGAACAATAAGTTAGCCCCTCTCTTACTCTCTGAAAGAGCAAGCGCGTGCTCGCTCTCGAAGGCTGCATGCTAGATATCAGAGGAGCGTCCCGTCCGATGTCCACGCACAATAAAGCCCGTACGAACCGGACAGAGTTAGTTCTGCCCGAGATCGCAAGCTGTAACGTCGCACTGAGCTCGTACGTTGAGCCGTGCCCTCGGATGCTACTGCCTGCGGGCACAGGGGAGCGTTTCCCTTGGGCCACTCGTTCCCTCTGTTATAGTAGGGTTTGAGATCACAGACGTGCACCGGTCCGCTGATCGGTCTTAGCGTCAAGTCCGTCAGCTTGTACGCGAGAGAGAGACAGTCTCCCCTACCCGGTACAGTACTATCCACTTCGGTGCCAGAGAAGCTGAGTACTTCTTGCTGGCATCGCTTAGGACATGATTGCGCTCCAACACCAGGTCGCCCACTTTTTTACTGAACGTCCTGATGAGAGCGGTCATACTGCGCTTTTCTGCTCGCACGAGCAGTGCTCAGGTTTCGTCGCGCTTTGCACCAAAGCCTTCGTCACTTTCGCGCGCAGCCAAGGTGCATAATCAGCGCGTGCTGACGAAGCAACCAGTGCCGTGCTGCATTCCTGTAGAGTATGTTCTACGGCATTTGGCAGCTTCCTTCAAAGATTGAGGGTGGCGGGGGTAAAGCCAGTCGAGCGGGCTCACAGTAGCCCTGAGAGCAATTGTGCGTCCCCGCAATTTCAACAAGCATGTGCTGATGTTGCGGCTCCCACGTTCAATGAGATTTGCCTGGGCACATTACGTGGTCGTTCTCCTGCGCTTAATGCCAAAGGCTACGCAGGAGTGTACGAAGAGTTCGACAGAGAATCAGGACGAATTGTGCATTATAAACTGCTTTGGATATTCGAATCACGTGAACACCTCGATGAGCTTATGCACGAGTGTGCAGTGCCAACGTGCGGGAAATCACCGCTTTGAAGGACTCGTGTATCCTTCTCCGCGGGGATTTATCTTAGCAAGGAGTGGTCAGTTTTCAGCGGGTAGGAATTGAAAGTAGGAAGAAACGCGCTCACAGCGTTACTAGCTGCTTCAAGAGCGCCGTGCACTAACAGCAATACCAGCTGTGTCAACGTGCGCCACGGGGCTCCCGGAGCCCATCCAATAATTGCAAACTATTTACAAAAGATATCCCGCCGCTGTGCCTCTGACAACTCCCTTCGGCTAGCAAGCTTTCCACATAAACTGACGCAGTCCAAGTGGTTAGCGTTCTCGTCCTGCGAAGCTGGCTCGTCCGCCCTTCGTTTGGGACCGTCGTCGTCGAGCATTGTAGCAGTTACTCTGCTCTCAGGCTGAGTTTTAAAATTATCAGAATGAGTAGTAACGTTACCCCTCCTGATAACATTGAGCGTCGCAAGCAGTTACGTTGCTCTCAGGCTCGGCGTCGGGCAAGGTGAGTTGAATAGTAATGTTACTCTTCTCACAGACAACAAGCGTGTGCGTATGTGTGTCCACTACACGCTTTTCTTTCCCCTTCTTCAGCGAACAGTAATTCGTATAGCTGAAGGAGGGGTGCCCATCGCGCTAGCCTGCCACTCATACCTCTGCTCTGTGCTACTTCTACTCCCTTTGGCTAAAGTTCGCTGCAGGAATCGAATGTGCAGTAGCCGTTACCGCATCTTCGAACTGTTGCTTATTGGCAGCATCCGTGACAGCAATTGCAACGGCTGTAAGTCAGCCCTGTTTGCTGCCATGGTTCGTTCATGTGGTGTCAGTCACACACACACAAACTGGACTCGCTCTGTTGCACTGCTGGCCCCACGTTGGGCGCCAAATGTAGGGGTTCTTTTATAAAACATGAACACAACAAGCCGCGCGTGCGAACCTGTCCTTCGTTTGGATCGCTTCGCGCGCTATAGGAGTGTCGGTCACTCTTGCTAGTACTACGTAGCAGCCCTAACAGTCAGAGCTGTGGACCCCCTATCCCGTGGTTCGCATTGAGTCGCGACCGCGGCGGGTTTCAGGCCAGTGGGGACAGATACAAGTCTTTCAACTGAAGGTGTTTATTTCACCTCAGATACATATATCCCAATTGCAACGAATAGAGTAGCACATCAAGTTAACAGTAAACCTCAGCGGCGGAGTGTTCCGCACTACTGGGGAAAACAACCGTTAACAAATAGCAAGCACACGTTGAGGGAATGATAAATGCTCATCTCACCTCGCGTGGCTTTTGCACTCCAGTCCGGGCGCTGGTTCGCACTCCATGGCCGGAGCGCTGCAGGGGTTGATGGCGGCGGCGGTGCTCACGGCTTGGGGTCCAATGTCGTCAGTCACACCTCCCAAGACCGAAGACCCCCGAGAAAGCGACGCATATTCCTTGGGTTGAGAGGAGGAATCTCCCCCCAAAAGGGGAAGAAGGGAACGGGGCATCTCGGCTGCAGAATGAGCGCAGTGCGCGAAGGGCAGTGGGGGTGGGAAAATGCCCTCGTCCAACGCAACCCCCCTCGCCGCTGCGCGCGTAAACATATCATGAGCTGAGGCGCCATGTTGAAGACACTGGGTTGCGCGTGCAACCCCACAAAGGCTTGCTGGTTTAAATAAATTTCATTTGTCAGTCAGCACCCTGTCTGTCTCTTGTGCCTTTTTCTCTGTGGTGTCATGCTCGCTGTAATACGTGAGATTCGAAATGGTGTTGTAATAGCAGAGTTACACACATTGGTGACCGAAATGCAGCCCTCGCTTATTTCGCTCTTTGCTTTGCTACGTTCCATCTCTCAGCCCGTCACTCCTGCTGACAGAGTGCACTTCGTTGGCACGCAAGGAGGATGAGCAGGGAGCATGTGTGTCTGCTGCTACCCAAAAAGCAGCTTCTTGCTGCGCCTTTTTCTCTGGGGTGTCATGCTCGCTGTAAATACGTGAGATTCGAAATGGTGTTGTAATAGCAGAGTTACACACATTTGATGTCCGAAATGCGGCCCTCGCTTATTTCGCTCTTTGCTTTGCTACGTTCCATCTCTCAGCCCGTCACTCCTGCTGACAGAGTGCACCTCCTTGGCACGCGAGGAGGATAAGCAGGGAGCATGTGTGTCTGCTGCTACCCTAAAAGCAGCTTCTTGCTGCGCCTTTTTCTCTGTGGTGTCATGCTCGCTGTAAATACGTGAGATTCGAAATGGTGTTGTAATAGCAGAGTTACACACATTTGGTGACCGAAATGTGGCCCTTGCTTGTTTTGCTCTTTCCTTTGCTTACGTTCCATCTGTCAGCCCGTCACTCCTACTGACAGAGTGCACTTCCTTGGCACGCGAGGAGGATGAGCAGGGAGCATGCGTGCCTGCTGCTGCCCAAAAAGCAGCTTCTTGCTGCGCCTTTTTCTCTGTGGTGTCATGCTCGCTGTAAATACGTGAGATTCGAAATGGTGTTGTAATAGCAGAGTTACACACATTTGGTGACCGAAATGTGGCCCTTGCTTGTTTTGCTCTTTCCTTTGCTTACGTTCCATCTGTCAGCCTGTCACTCCTACTGACAGAGTGCACTTCCTTGGCACGCGAGGAGGATGAGCAGGGAGCATGCGTGCCTGCTGCTGCCCAAAAAGCAGCTTCTTGCTGCGCCTTTTTCTCTGTGGTGTCATGCTCGCTGTAAATACGTGAGATTCGAAATGGTGTTGTAATAGCAGAGTTACACACATTTGGTGACCGAAATGTGGCCCTTGCTTGTTTTGCTCTTTCCTTTGCTTACGTTCCATCTGTCAGCCTGTCACTCCTACTGACAGAGTGCACTTCCTTGGCACGCGAGGAGGATGAGCAGGGAGCATGTGTGTCTGCTGCTGCCCAAAAAGCAGCTTCTTGCTGCGCCTTTTTCTCTGTGGTGTCATGCTCGCTGTAAATACGTGAGATTCGAAATGGTGTTGTAATAGCAGAGTTACACACATTTGGTGACCGAAATGTGGCCCTTGCTTGTTTTGCTCTTTCCTTTGCTTACGTTCCATCTGTCAGCCTGTCACTCCTACTGACAGAGTGCACTTCCTTGGCACGCGAGGAGGATGAGCAGGGAGCATGTGTGTCTGCTGCTGCCCAAAAAGCAGCTTCTTGCTGCGCCTTTTTCTCTGTGGTGTCATGCTCGCTGTAAATACGTGAGATTCGAAATGGTGTTGTAATAGCAGAGTTACACACATTTGGTGACCGAAATGCGGCCCTCGCTTATTTCGCTCTTTGCTTTGCTACGTTCGATCTCTCAGCCCGTCACTCCTGCTGACAGAGTGCACTTCGTTGGCACGCAAGGAGGATGAGCAGGGAGCATGTGTGTCTGCTGCTACCCTAAAAGCAGCTTCTTGCTGCGCCTTTTTCTCTGTGGTGTCATGCTCGCTGTAAATACGTGAGATTCGAAATGGTGTTGTAATAGCAGAGTTACACACATTTGGTGACCGAAATGCGGCCCTCGCTTATTTCGCTCTTTGCTTTGCTACGTTCGATCTCTCAGCCCGTCACTCCTGCTGACAGAGTGCACTTCGTTGGCACGCAAGGAGGATGAGCAGGGAGCATGTGTGTCTGCTGCTACCCTAAAAGCAGCTTCTTGCTGCGCCTTTTTCTCTGTGGTGTCATGCTCGCTGTAAATACGTGAGATTCGAAATGGTGTTGTAATAGCAGAGTTACACACATTTGGTGACCGAAATGCAGCCCTCGCTTATTTCGCTCTTTGCTTTGCTACGTTCGATCTCTCAGCCCGTCACTCCTGCTGACAGAGTGCACTTCGTTGGCACGCAAGGAGGATGAGCAGGGAGCATGTGTGTCTGCTGCTACCCTAAAAGCAGCTTCTTGCTGCGCCTTTTTCTCTGTGGTGTCATGCTCGCTGTAAATACGTGAGATTCGAAATGGTGTTGTAATAGCAGAGTTACACACATTTGGTGACCGAAATGCGGCCCTCGCTTATTTCGCTCTTTGCTTTGCTACGTTCGATCTCTCAGCCCGTCACTCCTGCTGACAGAGTGCACTTCGTTGGCACGCAAGGAGGATGAGCAGGGAGCATGTGTGTCTGCTGCTACCCAAAAAGCAGCTTCTTGCTGCGCCTTTTTCTCTGTGGTGTCATGCTCGCTGTAAATACGTGAGATTCGAAATGGTGTTGTAATAGCAGAGTTACACACATTTGGTGACCGAAATGCGGCCCTCGCTTATTTCGCTCTTTGCTTTGCTACGTTCGATCTCTCAGCCCGTCACTCCTGCTGACAGAGTGCACTTCGTTGGCACGCAAGGAGGATGAGCAGGGAGCATGTGTGTCTGCTGCTACCCTAAAAGCAGCTTCTTGCTGCGCCTTTTTCTCTGTGGTGTCATGCTCGCTGTAAATACGTGAGATTCGAAATGGTGTTGTAATAGCAGAGTTACACACATTTGGTGACCGAAATGCGGCCCTCGCTTATTTCGCTCTTTGCTTTGCTACGTTCGATCTCTCAGCCCGTCACTCCTGCTGACAGAGTGCACTTCGTTGGCACGCAAGGAGGATGAGCAGGGAGCATGTGTGTCTGCTGCTACCCAAAAAGCAGCTTCTTGCTGCGCCTTTTTCTCTGTGGTGTCATGCTCGCTGTAAATACGTGAGATTCGAAATGGTGTTGTAATAGCAGAGTTACACACATTTGGTGACCGAAATGCGGCCCTCGCTTATCTCGCTCTTTGCTTTGCTACGTTCCATCTCTCAGCCCGTCACTCCTGCTGACAGAGTGCACCTCCTTGGCACGCGAGGAGGATAAGCAGGGAGCATGTGTGTCTGCTGCTACCCAAAAAGCAGCTTCTTGCTGCGCCTTTTTCTCTGTGGTGTCATGCTCGCTGTAAATACGTGAGATTCGAAATGGTGTTGTAATAGCAGAGTTACACACATTTGGTGACCGAAATGCAGCCCTCGCTTATTTCGCTCTTTGCTTTGCTACGTTCGATCTCTCAGCCCGTCACTCCTGCTGACAGAGTGCACTTCGTTGGCACGCAAGGAGGATGAGCAGGGAGCATGTGTGTCTGCTGCTACCCAAAAAGCAGCTTCTTGCTGCGCCTTTTTCTCTGTGGTGTCATGCTCGCTGTAAATACGTGAGATTCGAAATGGTGTTGTAATAGCAGAGTTAAACACATTTGGTGACCGAAATGCGGCCCTTGCTTGTTTCGCTCCTTCCTTTGCTTACGTTCCATCTGTCAGCCCGTCACTCCTACTGACAGAGTGCACTTCGTTGGCACGCGAGGAGGATGAGCAGGGAGCATTCATGCCTGCTGCTGCCCAAAAAGCAGCTTCTTGCTGCGCCTTTTTCTCTGTGGTGTCATGCTCGCTGTAAATACATGAGATTCGAAATGGTGTTGTAATAGCAGAGTTACACACATTTGGTGACCGAAATGCAGCCCTCGCTTATCTCGCTCTTTGCTTTGCTACGTTCCATCTCTCAGCCCGTCACTCCTGCTGACAGAGTGCACTTCGTTGGCACGCAAGGAGGATGAGCAGGGAGCATGTGTGTCTGCTGCTACCCAAAAAGCAGCTTCTTGCTGCGCCTTTTTCTCTGTGGTGTCATGCTCGCTGTAAATACGTGAGATTCGAAATGGTGTTGTAATAGCAGAGTTAAACACATTTGGTGACCGAAATGCGGCCCTTGCTTGTTTCGCTCCTTCCTTTGCTTACGTTCCATCTGTCAGCCCGTCACTCCTACTGACAGAGTGCACTTCGTTGGCACGCGAGGAGGATGAGCAGGGAGCATTCATGCCTGCTGCTGCCCAAAAAGCAGCTTCTTGCTGCGCCTTTTTCTCTGTGGTGTCATGCTCGCTGTAAATACATGAGATTCGAAATGGTGTTGTAATAGCAGAGTTACACACATTTGGTGACCGAAATGCAGCCCTCGCTTATCTCGCTCTTTGCTTTGCTACGTTCCATCTCTCAGCCCGTCACTCCTGCTGACAGAGTGCACTTCGTTGGCACGCAAGGAGGATGAGCAGGGAGCATGTGTGTCTGCTGCTACCCAAAAAGCAGCTTCTTGCTGCGCCTTTTTCTCTGTGGTGTCATGCTCGCTGTAAATACGTGAGATTCGAAATGGTGTTGTAATAGCAGAGTTAAACACATTTGGTGACCGAAATGCGGCCCTTGCTTGTTTCGCTCCTTCCTTTGCTTACGTTCCATCTGTCAGCCCGTCACTCCTACTGACAGAGTGCACTTCGTTGGCACGCGAGGAGGATGAGCAGGGAGCATGCGTGCCTGCTGCTGCCCAAAAAGCAGCTTCTTGCTGCGCCTTTTCTCTGTGGTGTCATGCTCGCTGTAAATACGTGAGATTCAAAATGGTGTTGTAATAGCAGAGTTACACACATTTGGTGACCGAAATGCGGCCCTTGCTTGTTTCGCTCTTTCCTTTGCTTACGTTCCATCTGTCAGCCCGTCACTCCTACTGACAGAGTGCACTTCGTTGGCACGCGAGGAGGATGAGCAGGGAGCATGCGTGCCTGCTGCTGCCCAAAAAGCAGCTTCTTGCTGCGCCTTTTTCTCTGTGGTGTCATGCTCGCTGTAAATACGTGAGATTCGAAATGGTGTTGTAATAGCAGAGTTACACACATTTGGTGACCGAAATGCAGCCCTCGCTTATCTCGCTCTTTGCTTTGCTACGTTCCATCTCTCAGCCCGTCACTCCTGCTGACAGAGTGCACTTCGTTGGCACGCAAGGAGGATGAGCAGGGAGCATGTGTGTCTGCTGCTACCCAAAAAGCAGCTTCTTGCTGCGCCTTTTTCTCTGTGGTGTCATGCTCGCTGTAAATACGTGAGATTCGAAATGGTGTTGTAATAGCAGAGTTAAACACATTTGGTGACCGAAATGCGGCCCTTGCTTGTTTCGCTCTTTGCTTTGCTACGTTCCATCTCTCAGCCCGTCACTCCTGCTGACAGAGTGCACTTCGTTGGCACGCAAGGAGGATGAGCAGGGAGCATGTGTGTCTGCTGCTGCCCAAAAAGCAGCTTCTTGCTGCGCCTTTTTCTCTGTGGTGTCATGCTCGCTGTAAATACGTGAGATTCGAAATGGTGTTGTAATAGCAGAGTTACACACATTTGGTGACCGAAATGCGGCCCTTGCTTGTTTCGCTCTTTCCTTTGCTTACGTTCCATCTCTCAGCCCGTCACTCCTGCTGACAGAGTGCACTTCGTTGGCACGCAGGAGGATGAGCAGGGAGCATGTGTGTCTGCTGCTACCCAAAAAGCAGCTTCTTGCTGCGCCTTTTTCTCTGTGGTGTCATGCTCGCTGTAAATACGTGAGATTCGAATGGTGTTGTAATAGCAGAGTTACACACATTTGGTGACCGAAATGCGGCCCTTGCTTGTTTCGCTCTTTGCTTTGCTACGTTCCATCTCTCAGCCCGTCACTCCTGCTGACAGAGTGCACTTCGTTGGCACGCAAGGAGGATGAGCAGGGAGCATGTGTGTCTGCTGCTACCCAAAAAGCAGCTTCTTGCTGCGCCTTTTTCTCTGTGGTGTCATGCTCGCTGTAAATACGTGAGATTCGAAATGGTGTTGTAATAGCAGAGTTACACACATTTGGTGACCGAAATGCGGCCCTTGCTTGTTTCGCTCTTTCCTTTGCTTACGTTCCATCTCTCAGCCCGTCACTCCTGCTGACAGAGTGCACTTCGTGGCACGCAAGGAGGATGAGCAGGGAGCATGTGTGTCTGCTGCTACCCAAAAAGCAGCTTCTTGCTGCGCCTTTTTCTCTGTGGTGTCATGCTCGCTGTAAATACGTGAGATTCGAAATGGTGTTGTAATAGCAGAGTTAACACATTTGGTGACCGAAATGCGGCCCTTGCTTGTTTCGCTCCTTCCTTTGCTTACGTTCCATCTGTCAGCCCGTCACTCCTACTGACAGAGTGCACTTCGTTGGCACGCGAGGAGGATGAGCAGGGAGCATGCGTGCCTGCTGCTGCCCAAAAAGCAGCTTCTTGCTGCGCCTTTTTCTCTGTGGTGTCATGCTCGCTGTAAATACGTGAGATTCGAAATGGTGTTGTAATAGCAGAGTTACACACATTTGGTGACCGAAATGCGGCCCTTGCTTGTTTCGCTCTTTCCTTTGCTTACGTTCCATCTGTCAGCCCGTCACTCCTGCTGACAGAGTGCACTTCGTTGGCACGCAAGGAGGATGAGCAGGGAGCATGTGTGTCTGCTGCTGCCCAAAAAGCAGCTTCTTGCTGCGCCTTTTTCTCTGTGGTGTCATGCTCGCTGTAAATACGTGAGATTCGAAATGGTGTTGTAATAGCAGAGTTACACACATTTGGTGACCGAAATGCGGCCCTGCTGTTTCGCTCTTGCTTTGCTACGTTCCATCTCTCAGCCCGTCACTCCTGCTGACAGAGTGCACTTCGTTGGCACGCAAGGAGGATGAGCAGGGAGCATGGTGTGTCTGCTGCTGCCCAAAAAGCAGCTTCTTGCTGCGCCTTTTTCTCTGTGGTGTCATGCTCGCTGTAAATACGTGAGATTCGAAATGGTGTTGTAATAGCAGAGTTACACACATTTGGTGACCGAAATGCGGCCCTTGCTTGTTTCGCTCTTTGCTTTGCTACGTTCCATCTCTCAGCCCGTCACTCCTGTGACAGAGTGCACTTCGTTGGCACGCAAGGAGGATGAGCAGGGAGCATGTGTGTCTGCTGCTGCCCAAAAAGCAGCTTCTGCTGCGCCTTTTTCTCTGTGGTGTCATGCTCGCTGTAAATACGTGAGATTCGAAATGGGTTGTAATAGCAGAGTTACACACATTTGGTGACCGAAATGCGGCCCTTGCTTGTTCGCTCTTCCTTTGCTTACGTTCCATCTCTCAGCCCCACTCATGCTGACAGAGTGCACTTCGTTGGCACGCAAGGAGGATGAGCAGGGAGCATGTGTGTCTGCTGCTACCAAAAAGCAGCTTCTTGCTGCGCCTTTTTTCTGTGGTGTCATGCTCGCTGTAAATACGTGAGATTCGAAATGGTGTTGTAATAGCAGAGTTACACACATTTGGTGACCGAAATGCGGCCCTTGCGGTTCGCTCTTGCTTTGCTACGTTCCATCTCTCAGCCCGTCACTCCTGTGACAGAGTGACTTCGTTGGCACGCAAGGGGATGAGCAGGGAGCATGTGTGTCTGCTGTGCCCAAAAAAGCAGCTTCGTGCTGCGCCTTTTCTCTGTGGTGTCATGCTCGCTGTAAATACGTGAGATTCGAAATGGTGTTGTAATAGCAGAGTTACACATTTGTTGACCGAAATGCGGCCCTTGCTTGTTTCGCTCTTTCCTTTGCTACGTTATCTATCAGCCCGTCACTCCTGCTGACAGAGTGCACTCGTTGGCACGCAAGGAGGATGAGCAGGGAGCATGTGTGTCTGCTGCTACCCAAAAAGCAGCTCTTGCTGCGCCTTTTTCGCTGTGGTTGTCATGCTCGCTGGTAAATACGTGAGATTCGAAATGGGTTGTAATAGCAGAGTTAAAACTTTGGTGACGAAATGCGGCCCTTGCTTGTTTCGCTCCTTCCTTTGCTACGTTCCATCTGTAGCCGTCACTTAATATTGACAGAGGCACTTCGTTGGCACGCGAGGAGGA
>NW_023615790.1:0-25165 GCF_013339695.2 Rhipicephalus sanguineus | reverse complement strand
GGATCATCTACTATTGCGATAGCAATTATATGGACAGTCTCGGCTGGTTTTTGCCGTCGCCGTCGCATGCTGGTATATGTGTAAGTATATATAATATATATATATATATATATATATATATATATATATATATATATATATATACATCAATATCCCAAAGAAATATAAATCAGAAAAATGTTTCCAAAGCGCGGAATCGAACCAGCGACCCCACAATTCACAGCGCGGTGCGCTAAGCACTACTCCACAAAGCGTAGATCCCTCACGTAGCTAACGGCGAGCGTTATATACACACCCTTTACCGTTTGCAGTCCTCCGAGACGGAGGCGCTTGTAAGCGTTTCTTCATTACCAGCGATAGGCGCTAGGAGCGTGACGACGGGCGCCCTTAAAGGCGTCGGCCAGCTCTCTCGCTTCTTATATTTGCGCCGGGCGAACCTTGCCCTTCCGCTGTCTGCTCGCGCGGGCGCTCTAAAAAGCTACCACAGTGTTCATGATTCTCAGCAGATGGAGCTACGTGGTAGCTCTCACCGCGCGTCGCGTACGTGTAGCTAACAGAGTTTCAGATGTCGTGCACGTAACGTACGTGTACTTTTCACGTTCGCGTACGAGAGGTCCCTACGTACGTGAAATTAAAACTGTCTAGTAGCTACCGGGTAGTGATGGACGCACTGTAGTTGCAGCGCGTCCATCACGGGCCCCTTTTCTTACCTCGCATTCATTGCTTCGCCCTTGCGGCGAAACTGTGACATTTTGTCTTAAACAACTGGATAACGGCGACGCTCACGCCTCTAGCGCCGTTTCGGTTTTAAGACAAATAAAACGCTGAAATTCGCCATTGAAGCAAGCACTGAATACAGGCGTATTTTTCCGTACAGCTCCTCCAGCGGAGATCGGTGAAATCGAAACTAGGGCAATTGGGCATCCTACGGTGTCCGCCACGCGCCGGTAAACGATGTCGGGGCCTGGATTCCCACTTCTTTCTGGAAAACTTGCAAGCTTGCCACATGAGGCATCGCTCGGTTCACTCATCTTGACACGCTGCGACCCCCCAAAACATTGCGATCTTCTCGTCACTGCCCTACCGTAAAATGTTTATTCGTATCTACATATGATACCTAGCGGCTAATCACTTTCATGATTTGTTAGATTACAGATTTTCATCATTACTGCTTTTTCTTTTCTATTACTTGAGCGGACATTTGAAGTGTCGCAGCGCCAGATTTCACTTTCTAAGAGAAGCATCTTTTTGTAGTGGGACCAGGATGCTACAATAAAGGTACATCTTAAGCGCAGGTACAGCTGGTCTCGTAACGAGTTAGCGACAGCCACGCAATTATACAAGTCTGTCAATACCGAAGTGCATGTCTTGGCGTCTCGCGTTGATTTTCCACCGATCGAACTTTGCAAATAATGGAACATGTACTGCAGTAAAGCTGAGGAAAAAGAGGAAGAGGGAGCTAAGAGTACAGAGGTCATTGTGCGACGTGCTCGCACATTCAAGTGGGCCGTATAAAAAGGTGACGAAGTGCCCGACTGACACTCGACTTGCTAACAACCATCAGCGCACTATGAATGCGGACCTGTACTTGAGGCCCGTGTACTTAGCTTTAGGTGCACGTTAAAGAACCCCAGGTGGTCGAAATTTCCGGAGCCCTCCACTACGGCGTCTCTCATAATCATATCGTGGTTTTGGGACGTTAAACCCCACATATTATTATTATTATGAATGCGGACCTTGTGGACCGTCTTCTTCTCCGGCTGGTCCTTTTCCAAATGCCAATGATTATGCCATTGAGTACGGCTTTCGTGTTGCAGTTCTTCATCGTGCGGGGTTGAACTGACTGCTCTGAGCTACTCGATATCGCCTGCGAAACCGTCGAACACTGGGCCGCCGTGTTGCTGCAAGGTGTCGGCTGGATCTCCAGCACTGACTTACTCGCAGCTCTCCGAACCTGCGAATTGCCAGTTTTAGGAAGATTGCTGAGACGCCTGCGTGCTACATGCACCCACTTCGGTTGCGTGTCCTACGACGGGTTCCTCAAGGCGTCCGCGCTCCTCGGTAGATTTAAGAGTGAAGATTCCTCACCGCTCCCCTCATAGCGCTTCTGAAAAGGCCCTTTTCAGGACCACCCAATTTCCTGCATTGGCTGAGCTATCCCGCCGTGATCACAGTCCGTGTTACCCTCACAACTTTCTCCTTAAAATATGCGTAGCTTATACAATGGGTTTACCGGTTGCTCCCTACAAGTTTGAAGGTTTGCTTTAGTTAACAAATTTTCGATCGAGCTGCGGTCACTCACTCGAGTTTTACGCGCTATAGCACCGTAAAAAATGTATGTAACAATACAAATACGCAATTATACAAGTCTGTCAATACCGAATGCATGTCTTGGCGTCTCGCGTTGGTTTTCCACCGAGCGAACTTTGCAAATAATGGAACATGTTCTGCAGTATCACAACGGTAGCAAAGTTGTCAGTACTTCGTGGGATGATGTCGCTAAAACGCGCTGTATTCACAGCTCTATAGTTAGTAATGCTGTTGTTTAGCACGATGTACAGTATATAAAACATCAAATTGCTGCGCTCTGTTATTGTTCCAATCTACTAACTGTCGCGTTTTTGCTATCATGTTGCGTGGGGTTGAAGGGGCTAGTTAGGCTATCGCACACGCCGCTCTTAACCAGCCTTCCTCTACGTGTCTGGTAGACGCCTTATACTAGTTGTGGGAAATAAGGTTGTTAGGAAAAGGCTGCAAAAAAGAAAGGCAATAAGATGCTGAAAAGAGAGGAATACGGTGGGACGCAGGTGGGGAGAGGGCGACAGCTGGTAAAGCGGAGGAAAAAGAGGAAGAGGGAGCTACAGTACAGAGGTCATTGTGCGACGTGCTCGCACATTGAAGTCGGCCGTATAAAAAGGCGACCAAGTGCCCGACTGACACTCGAGTTGCTAACAACCATCAGCGTATACTCGTGTCACTGAGTACCAGCAAAATTCAACGTCGTGCCTGTGACGGAACCCCTGGCACGTGTGCGTTTCTGAGATGCTATCGTTTAGATTGGTTTTAAAAGAATAACGCACAATAAATAAAGCAAAACGTGAATTCCGCAAGCGCTGTTCTGCATCACCAACGCTTTCACTCCGTTGTGACGGCTTCGGCATAGCAAGCTTAGAGAGACTAAACTTCATTTAAACAAAGGAGTGGGGGATTCAACTAAAACTATATGGCCCTCGTGAACACTATGTGCGTGGAATGTGAATGAATATTTCAGGCCAGCATTTCGCCTACTGTCTAGCTCCACTTTACAACACGTATGTTTTGTTCTATAGCACGTAGTCCGCATAAAAAAAAAAAGTTGTTCCATGTTTCCTTGACTGTGAGCAAGGTTCCCATGATCGTTCCGAATTTTCGCGTGGCGTCGTCTCCGCTTGTTTTTCATTTCAAAATAAAGCTCGTATTCACACAATCCTAGCAAGTGATCCCAGTGATAATGAAGACGTCGCGCTGATAATTTCTGGCAGATGTTCGGCGCAATAGCTGTATCTTTAGGACGTAACGAATATTTTTATATTTCTTTGTTTCAAGTAAAATTTCATCGACCCCAAAAACGTATGAAAAAGAAAATTCTAATCTAACACTGGGAAAGTGCACACGGGCCGAGGGCCCCTTGAGAGTGGACGGACGTGTTTTTCGGAGTTGTGAAAGTTGGATATAAAGAAAATGCCCAGATTCAGCGCTCGTGCGTACTATAACCGACTCCTCTTGTTACGACGTAACTCTTATTGTTTATTTCTGTTGTCTTCCTTGCTGCTTCAACTATTAAAACAATGCATACTTTGCAAAACGGAGAGTCAACGCACGCCAAATGTTGCAAAGTGATTGTCAAACTACGTGGGTACTTATCTGGGATGGCGCATTGCACATTCTTTGGTGTTCCGTTATGTTTTGAAAAAAAAAAAAAAAAACCATATTATACTCCACTCTCTTTTTGAGCGAAAGATATCGTCTGCGATCGGTAATAATATGTGTGCTTCCGCTTCCATATGCGCGAAGTCATACTAAATCTGCCGGATACATATACCTCTTCTCAAAACACCACACTGTGCGAAGCCTTTCCTTTGGGAAATTACTGACCCACACTCTCCAAAAGGTGTCTCTAAGTTTAAATGAAAGCGCATGTCGTCTACCGGTTCAACACAATCGAAAATTTATGAATGAGAACCAGGAATGCCTCCGGTGATGAAAACGTTGACACATTTAACCCTCTTCACATGGAACCCGTGGCACTGCATCTTGAGCTGGCACCGGATCGTGAAATATAGGCGTCGTGAACTGTTACCTTGTATTTATTCTTTCCTTTACTGCTCTTTTCTCTCCCTTAAAAACGTAGTTTACGAGCTAGTGACGGACGTTTAATATATGAATTTTCCCCTCTTCGACTCCATTAGTTCCCTTGCTCCCTCTAGTCATGAGAGAACTTGAAGGGCCCAGATTCGAAGCGGGGTTATAGAAAGTGGTATTCTATTCGAAGAATTAATCAAACCGCATGAGAAGAAAGCGAAGGAAGTTGAGAAACAAAAACGCTTCTCGGTACATGCATCAACAGTGCCGTAAGGAAACGAACGACAGTTCGCGAGACATTGGCCGTTTCACTTTCCTGAACGTTTACTACGAGTGCAATTGCTAAGTGCCACTACGCCATAATTCTTCCTCTGCGAATCAGCCAAGGGCAGCTATAGCTCTGTAAGGCAGTACGCGAACCAATGCATCTGCTCGCTTTGTTGATGCTCTTGATGATAATAATGATTGAATACGTCTTTACATTTTTCTTGATTTTTCGGTCACGGACAAGATGATAATTTTTCGCTCACAATCACCGACGCCGGAATTTCTGCGAAACGAGCTATTTAATGTTATCGCGTTCAAATAACATTTGTGATGTGGTCCTGGCACTGATCGCTATGTTGTCCGTGAGTGAAAACGATCCCTTTCGCTGGTTGTTTAATACCCAACTGGGATATATCGATACCACCTATTACTGTTCATAATAACGTTTTTAGTGAAGGTGGAGCATTACTGCGGAGCTAAAGCAGGAGATGTTCTCGAAAACCTTCCACGCGCCCCGGAAGATAATCGACTTAATTCTCTTGGGCTTGTTGTTCATTACTTTTATAACTATATTGCCTTTTCTGTAATTGCAATAGCAACGTAGCTCTACAGTGCGACGCGGGAATATTTGTGACCATAAAGGGGCAGCAACGCTAACTCCGATATGAAAATGAAAACAAAAGGGAGCATTAAACACGACCAGCCAGCACGTCCAACTACTGTGAAAGGACAGTTACGTGGTTACCTGGTTTTCTTTGCAACCGAAGCAAATGCTTGATATATGTCCCAGACAAGTGGCTAACAGATTTCAGTAAAGCTAAGTGCACTTTAAAGAAAATGTTGTGAGGGTACAGAACCGGGATCACGCCTTGTGACCTCAGCCAATGCAGATATTGGGTGGCCCTCAAAAGGCCCTTTTGAGAAATCTCCAGCGAAGAGGTGTTGCTTCTTCATTTGCAAACGCTTGAGTGCACAGAACAATTAAGCTGTAATGAAGCCATCGACGGTAACCCACCCAATGGCCGAATCTATAGCGCACAGTAACTTCACAAACTCGCCACTGACGTGGTAACCGCAGTAAGTCGGAGCTGTGTGGAGGTGCCTGCCAGGTATACAGGCGCGTTGCTCAACGTCGAACTCCCTGAACACTCCCGACCAATCCTCAACAGCTTCCCAGGCCATGTCGAGCAGGTAAGCGCAGTCGGGCCCCCTCCCTGATCGTGCAGCACTCGAGTAACAGCGCTGTCGTCCGTGGCATAATCCGTGGCTGTCTTCGCCGTTGCCCGAGGCGCCGGAGCAAGTCTTCCACGAGGCGAGAATCCATGCTGTTCTGCATGGTGACCAGTGAGTCGAGTGACAATCGAGCTAGCCGTCGTCTTTTATGCGCCCGTGTTGCCTGTCCTGACTGGTGCACAAAGACCACTGTACACTTAACATCGACCCCACCCCTTTTCTCACTCTGTTGTCCCCCTTCCACCCTCTCCGCACTCCACCTCACTCATGAAATATATTTTGCCTTAGAGCTCACTCGATCGGACTCAGCTTCGCCAAAATTTTCCTCACCGGACTCACTCGCACTCAGACTCACTGAATTTTTTCTCAGCTGGATTCACCCGGACTCACTACCAAAATATTACTTACTCGGACTCACTCACATTCATACTCACGGCTCTATCTGAGTATGAGTGACTCTGTGCGAGTCGAATCATGAGTCGGTTAGCTTGTAATTGGCTTTTTCGACCATGGCTCCAATGCTCTTTAACACCAACATCTCAAATATTTGGGGCTCTACTTATCTCGTTTTCATCTCGTACCTTCAGATATGAGTTATCATTAGTTGCAATCTAGTAAGGACAGTTTTATTGCTAGAGATGAAAGATTTGGTGCGGCGAAATTCACGGAACCTACCCCCCACCCCTTTCGCAGGGGCGGATCCAGGTGCAAATTTAGAGGGGAGGGGGTGGTTCCCTCATGTGATCGGGGGGGGGGAGCGGTAGAGTAGGGATGAGGAGAGAGGTAGAGGGCGGGGACAATATTCTCCTTCCCCCTTTTGTGTAATGGTAGCTGAAGCAACTTGATAAAGGAGGTGGGCGACAGGCACAGCAGGCAATTAGGGGGGGGGAGGGGGGGCTGACACAGGCTTTGGAGGGAGCGATCGCCCCTACCGCCCCCCCCCCCCCTCCTGGATCCGCCACTGCCCCTTCGTAACTCAGGCCTTTCATAGATAAATATTGAGCTGGCGTATGTATGCTAGTGCTTTGAAGTATACGTGTGAATCGACGGCAGTATAAGTGTGAGCCGACACGAGGCTGATAGTAATGCTGAAGTTGAATAGATAGCACGATAGGTCGGCAAAAGAGTGTAGAGCTCACTCAGACTCAGTCAGCAAATATATTTTGCGCTTAGGGCTGTCTCGGAATCAGACTCGCCAAATTTTTCCTCAAACGGTCGGACTCAGACACACTGAAATTTTCCTCAGCCGGACTCATACCCCGTCACACTGGCAAATTTAGTGTCATTTTGAGCGAGTGCACTTACGCTCACTGAGTGTCACTTTGGCGGCGCGCTGCTACACGAGAAAGAGAAATGTGCTTTGGAAATGATGGCAGTGCAATTGGTGGTTCAATGTGCAACATATATTTGTTATTTTTGGCAGTGCTCGCAGTTTAATTGCTTATTATAGGCATGGGATAATTTACAATTAACTTTGCGCGTAATAAGTAAATATTACAACCGCATAACGTCATTGGTCATCGCGAGCCGAGACAAGACAGTATCATATCCAAGACACGAATCGAAAAATAAAATGGCGGACTCCGGTCCGCAAGGGACGCGTAGTGGTGACGAACGTTGGAGCGTGTTTTGGCAGCAATCATTTGCTCCTCCAAAGCGTATGAGCGCCCGCGTCTCTGCGTCGGACCACGTTGTCTTCGCGGAAGTGGCAGCCGTGCACACGCCTCGCAATGATTAAAGAATGACTGACCTGGACAGTGCAAGGAAGTAACATGTGACGGACGCGGCCATTGTACGGCATGCATGCTAAGAGCCCCTCCATGGTTTAGCCCGGCAGTAGACTTGATGGAGGGCTTTATGGCATGCATGTGCTCCCAAATAAACCCTAGCGGACGTGACCGCAAACTGCCCGAGGGCTAGAGTAGCGAGGTTTTTTGTTGTAGTATCATTTGTTTGAATATCAACATTTCTTAATATCGAGAACGATAGTTTAAAATACCATGATCGTCGCTTTTACATGAGCTTATTTAATTTCAAGCCACTGCTGCCGAGGATAGACCCTCCGTCGCAGTGAAGTGAGTTTTGGCGAACGCACTTGCCGGCAAGTGTACTTTGCAGCAAGTGTCCCTAAACGTTCCTGTGTGACAGCGTGCAAATGACACTACCGGCGAAGTGCACTCGCTCAAAGTGCCCTAAGTTGCCCTGTGTGACAGTGGTATCAGTGTCTTCTTCGCGACGTGGGCGGGTTCACGGCTTGACGGGGCGTCTGGTACATGAACGCACACCTCCACCAGATGTCACGTGGTCGTGACGTCGACAAAGACAGCAGTCGGCTTTTCAAGATGAAACTGTTTATTTGGCCGAACTTGTGGCCGGGAAATGAGAAGTCGAACTACAGCAATACACACGCTGTACACTGATAGCGGGGAAGGGCGTCGTCTGTCGATAAACTGACAAGTGGTGAAACGCGTCGGCATTTATACATATGCCGTCGAATATTCCAGTGTTATCGCTGGTTGTAGCTCAAGTTCTAGAATAGGCTCAAGTGCTCGGCGTCTTGCGCGCAATCCTAACAAAACGATCTACAATAATCGTGAAGCTACTCGAACAATGACGCGCGGTTAGCGCTGAGCATTGCTGACAGTCTTTCTGGGCGAAAACCGAATACAGCAAAAGTGATAATAAGAAACGCACGTGGCAATATTAGCAGTAGTACCGCAGGTAAGTGCAATATGCTTTGAAATTTAGTCAGTAACTATCTAAATTCAAAAGCTGTTCGAGAACAAGCAGTGTATTCACTAAAAGCACTTTTATTTGTTGTGAAGATTTCAGACTATTCCATTTCTTAAGCATGGTGAGGATAGCTTCTTTCTGTTCTGTGGTGTCCCAAACAAGCGGCAACACCCCATTCTCACTTATGGTGATAGCTTTTAAGATAACTGAAAAGGCCTGACAGTTTTGTACTTCCAGAATTTGTTGCTGGCATACTGGTTGCCACTCGGTTATGCAGCACATGATTTGAAAGATGTGTTTTCAACAAAAACCCCCATGCACCATTTTAACCATGGTGCCTGCATAGACAACACGTGCCTACCATAGCTCCAATTTATTTAATTAGGCAGCAAATTGGAATATGATTTATTTAATTATCGGATATTTCAATGCCCTTATCTGCAGGTTATTGAAATCGCGAATATGTTTCTCTTATACTTAGGTCAAGATATCTGATGTTCTATGAACGTTCATAAAAGATAGTCCTTATTCAGCTGAGTTGTAAGTGTATTTTTTCTGACAGAAAATTACCTTGTGCTACAAAGATTCAAGTCACTAGAGACACCAGCAGTCTTTGCTCTCACATCAGTAGCTTCTCTGCTGTTGGCTTAAAGCCACATTTCTGTCAACATTGCAGCTTTTCAAATGGGTTTGTTTCCTGTCTTTTTGTGTTATCAGTTTGATGTGTTCCTGTTTGCCACTTTTCCAAGGAGCCTTATGAACATAACATTTTAATGCCCATAGTCATCATTTAAATTTACTCTATATCTGTAACAAAAGAAATAAGCAGCTTTTATACTGTATTCTTTTTTTGTCTTTGCAATGTGCTATGGAACTGAGGGCAGCTACTACAAATGCCCATTTTTTGTGCCGTTACGAAATCCTTTTGGCCATCCCATCACTGGGACTGTCTGCACGGCACTGAGACATTCACAAAATGGGATCGCTGCCGCCCTCTGTGTGGATAAGCGACCTTGTTAGAGAGCGGTAAGGAAAGAAAAAAAAAATGTAGGGCCCTGTTTACTGGCTGTCTAAATTATCATCGCTGCAGTACACTGATACTTTGCGGAGAAGCATACCAAGATTGTGAAGGGGCCATTAGTTGTCAAGAGACGCAGCACATTTCGTCCTGTAATTACACATACATGCAGGCACCTTGTAAGTGTAGTAGCTTACGCCAAAGTAACAGAGCCAGGCCAGTAACCAACGCAGAATGCTTTATTTAGCAGACAATGAAGTATATATATAGGCGGCTGGCCTATGACGTAACACAAGACGGTGGATGATGTTTGACACGTGTTGGCAGTGCACTTCTTATCACTTCCCGCTTTCTTTTAAAGATTGAGTCTTTGCACGGGTCTTCGTAGTCTTGTAGACCTTCGTAAGACCGGAGGAGTTGGGGAAGCCCCCACAGCTGGAAGAGATGTTGGTGGCGTTGTTGAAGGAACGGGAACAGCGTCCTTGCTTGCTGGAGTTGACGGGCTTAACCGCTCCTCTCGTGGTGACTCCTGCTCCCCGTTGTCAGGGCTGGGTGGTACTGATTCGAAAGTCTCTGCCCTTGGAGTCCCGGGTGACCTAGACACCCGCGGGCGAATCTGGTCTAAGTGACGCCGGGTTGGTCCACCTGGTGTGTCGACTGTCACGAGGCACGAACCTTCGGTGCCTTTGATGACGCCTGGGCACCACCGCCTCCCGTGTCCAAAGTTGCGCACCCACACCGGGTCCCCGGGCTGGAATCTGGAAGGCTGGAAACAACTCCGAGATAAAGATGGCACACATGTATCCAAGCGTGAACGAATTTGATAATTAAGCAGCAGTTCCGAAGGAGACTTTCCGCGCGTAGGGGCGTGTGTCGGTAGCCTAGCAATACTCGCGCTAGTTTGGCGTCAAGGTCGTTCACCATCAAATGTTTGACAAGGCCGTCCTTGATAGTGTGAATTGCGCGTTCCGCAAGGCCGTTAGACTGTGGGTGGTACGGGGCACTGCGCAGATGCGTTATGTTGTTGTCTGTCATGAACTGGGCAAACTGCTGACTTGCAAACTGGGGCCCGTTATCTGACACTACAGTTTGCGGCAAGCCAAAATGCGCGAATAATTTGCGGAGACGTGTTATTGTGACTTCGATGGTTGCCGACCTGACCGGGAGTGCCTCGATCCACTTCGTGTGCGAATCGACGACTATCAGCAGCATGCGCCCGTCTATTGGCCCGGCATAATCAATGTGAAGCCTCCCGGTTTCTG
Organism: Rhipicephalus sanguineus; assembly: GCF_013339695.2. Lineage (NCBI taxonomy): Eukaryota > Metazoa > Arthropoda > Arachnida > Ixodida > Ixodidae > Rhipicephalus > Rhipicephalus sanguineus. The sequence continues at coordinate 14,311 of NW_023615790.1, read as the reverse complement.
GCCAACTGATAGGCTCCTGGCGATGTGGCATTGTTTGAGCTTGTACACATGGCATGCATGAACGAGCGAGATTTTCGATCTCACCATCTAACTCTGGCCACCAGAACAGCGTCCGAGCCAGTCTTTTCATCGCAGATGCTCCCTGGTGTGACCGGTGTAGCTTGGAGAGCATGGGCCTCCATGCCTTGCAGGGTATGATAACTCGATGACCCCTGTAGAGCAGACCTTCTGCGCTCGACAGTTCCAGTCATCTGCAAAAGTAAGGTTGAAGACGACTGTGACATGAGAGGTGTTTAGGCCATCCATTAAGCATGAAGTTCTGGACAACACAAAGATCTTTGTCTGCACTCGTCAGTGCCCTCAAAGCACCCACTGGCACGAACGAACTGTCAAGATTCTCTGTGGACAGCACGTATTCTGACAAGGCTCCCGAGTGAACAGCCTCTGGTGCCGGCACTGGCAAATGGCTAAGTGCGTCTGCATTGGCGTTTTGCTTCCCGGCCCTGTACTCGATGTGGTACCAGTATTGACTTAAGAACAGAGCCCACCTCTGGATACGCGCCGACGCCATTGGAGGCACCGGTCGATCTTCTCGTAGAAGACCCACAAGTAGTTGGTGGTCCGTCACCAGCACAAACTCGTGGCCCAACAGGTAGTCTCGAAACTTTGAGACTCCGAATACCAGGGCCAGAGCTTCCTTCTCCAGCTGCGAATAATTTTTTTCGGCGCGCGTCAGTGCGTGTGAACGGAAAGCGATGGGCTTATCCACATGGCCCATGCGGTGTGAGATGACAGCACCTAAACCCGACGGCGATGCATCACATTCCAACCGCACTGGTTGGTCGGGCTGAAAATATGTCAGCACTGGTGAGCTGAGAAGCGTTCGTTTTGCCTTGAGGTAAGATTTTTCCTGGGTTTCACCCCACTCCCATTTATGCTCTTTTCGAGTAGATTATACAAGGGGCCAACATTGCTGACATGTGTGGCAGGAACCGGTGATAATACGACAGCAGACCCAAAAACGAGCGCAGTTCGCTTACATTCGTAGGCCGTGGGGAGTCGCGTATTGCAGCCAGGTTCTTTTCCAACGGGTGCAAGCCGTCTTTGTCGATTCGGTGCCCCAAATAGACGATTGAGTCTTTATGGAAGTGACATTTCTCTGCCTTCAGCTTGACACCGTTTTCCTGTAGCCGGTGCAAAACATCCCGGAGCACGAGTCGTTACTGTCTGGACGCTCGGCTATTAATACGTCGTCCAAGTACACCTGCACGGCTGGAAGGCCAGACAGGACGGTTTCCATGCGCCACTGAAAAATTGCGGGAGCCGAGGCAGCTCCAAACGGGAGACGGTTATAGCAGAACAGACCTTTGTGCGTGTTATCACAGCCAACTTCTTCGCTTCCTCATCCAAGGGGAGCTGGTTATATGCGTCCTTCAGATCCAATGTAGTGAAAAGAGATCCCTCACGAAGTGACGCGAAAATATCCTCGATGTTAGGTAGTGGATACTGCTCAGTTATGCACGCAGCATTAATAGTGGTCTTAAAATCACCGCAGATGTGGAGTTACCCGTCTTTCTTTAGTACCGGCACTATTGGTGCCGTCCACTCTGCATGTGCTATAGGCGATAATATGCCTTCACTCACTAAGCGTTCCAGCTCCGTTTCCACTTTCTCACGAAGAGCGTAAGGGATAGGCCGCACCTTGTGGAACTTAGGTTGGGCGTCTTCTCGAAGGTGGAATTTCACAGGAAGCCCCTGAATTCTTCCGAGCCCAGATTCAAAAAGTGCGTGAAACTCTGTGCAGTGGCTGTCGCGAGCAACTGACATCAATTGCACTGTTCCGAGGAACTCCCTCAGAAGTATTGACAATGCTTGAATTAAATCCCTTCCGCAAAGGCTAGGACCAGAACACCCTATAACGATCAGGGTGGCAGGGACAGCTTTGCCTGAAAATTGGGCTTGAAGCTGTAGTTCACCGACAATGGGCAACTTGCCCAGGTAGCAGCTGAGCATCTGTTTCCATTTCGATAACCGCGGCCAGCTCAGGCAATGCTTGAGATAAACTTCTTGCGGGATTATTGAAAATGGTGATCCTTTATCAATGGTCATGTTCAGGGGCACGCCCCCCCCCCCAACGGATGACCCTGCGATACGCCTGTAGCAGACGTTGCTTCTCCCGTGTCTCTTGTACAGTGAACACTGTTGAAATATCACTTTCCTCGGTTTCAGATGCAGTGCCCTCATACTGAACGGCGTAAGCACTGCCATCCTGCCTGCCACGAGCCCTGATCCTCGATTGGGAGCGGCATTTTCTTGCGAAATTACCTGTCTTCCCACAGCGAAAACATTTCCCTCTTCTGTGCGGGCAATCATATGCTTGATGATCATGGCTTCCGCAGCGTGCGCAATCTGCAACCCGTTGCTTCTTATATCTGGAGGTGGTTTGATATGGGCGCGATTTCCCAGCTAAACTGCACAACGCTGCCGTATCAGGTTTGGTCATGGCACTGACTTCCTGCGCAGCGGCTTCGGCAGCCGTAGCAATGTTTACCGCTTCGGCCAGAGTGAGCTCACTTCTTTCGAGCAGCGTCTGCTGCACAGCGCCATTTCGGATGCCACAAACGATGCGGTCACGTAACATACGGTCAAAACCGGTGCCAAAGTTACACTTATCTGCCAGCTTGCGGAGCTCAACGACATAGTCTCGGACAGATTCAGTGGCCGTTTGGTCCCTAGTGAAGAACTTATAACTTGCGGCAACTTCGTTACTCTTCGGCGCATAGTGGGCATTTAAGAGCGCGAGTGCTTTTTGGTAACTCAGCTCATTTACTTTACGGGGAGCGCAGTGTCCCGCAAGAACGCCTACCACCTTCTCTGATAGCGTCGAAATCAAAAGCGCCCTTTTCTTATCCTCTTGTTAATATCATTTGCTTCAAAGAATGCATCCAGCTGAGACAAAGTAAATCTCCTGCTTATCTCAGCGCCCAAAAATGATTTTCGTCGAAACTTGACAGAGCCAGGCAGGGGTGCAATGAAGTATGTCGAGACGGTGATCGTAGCGTAGGAAATAAACGTAAGAGAGGGAAATAAGAGCCGAAAAAACAGGCCATGGAATTTTTATTTCAATTCTTACGAGCGCCGACGTCAGCGCGATCCGTGGTAGAAAACGGCGGGTAGCCGAAGACTTTTTAACACCAACATGGTGGTGGGCGGCGAATCCGACCGCGAACCGCACGCACGACATTCAGCGTTCTCCCAAATAAAAAATCGATGGCAGAAGTGAATGGAAGGCCTTGCTTTCCCATCTTCGTCACCACTGTAGTAGCTTACGCCAAAGTGACAGATGCTTTTGTTCGCCATTCTGTTGCTTGCGGCCAGTCAAACGAGGCCAACTATGCGCCACGCAGACTCGGTTGGCTCCGGGCGCATGCTTTATTTAGCAGACAATGAAGTATGCCGGGACCGGCGGAGAGAACGACGTAACAGCGGGAGAACGCAGCATAGGCGGCTGGCCTGTGACATAACGCAAGACGGTGGATGACGTTTGACACGTGTTGGCACTGCACTTCTTATCAGTAAGCAAAAGTAGCAGTATGATCACTGACATTTAAAGACTCGTGGCAATAATTCAGAATGGTCTATAACGCTGCTGTGGCCCTGAGCCAAAATAAATAGAAACGTGTGCCAGTTTTATTTATTTATTATTTTTTGTCACATTCTAGGCCGACTAGTACTACTACCTAGGCATACTTGATAGTGCCTAGGCAACCAGGAATACTACTTTAATATGTTTTTCGGTGATAAGAATTTCCGCTTATACGAATATTTTTCATGACCTGCGAGATTCATATCATCGAGATTCTCCTGTAGTCTACCCACATATGTGGGCTGAAATGAGAAAAGAAGTACTGAGTGCATTGGTTTGGTATTACGGACATTTTGTACCCTTTATGCTGCTGCATCACACTGCCGCAGCTGTTCCATCCTATATTTCCTGCCAAATGATTGTAACTGATGTATTGTGCTATGCATATATAGAGCTTGTCTTTTTGAAAAAGAGAACTAGTTACGTCGTATTACTTACTGGAAAAGTAGTCACACAATTATCATACTAAAAATTTAATTGCTTAAGGAATTTTCCAACGTTCACGCCTGATTGATGCCTGAGGTAAAAGTATGTTGTTTTGGGTGTACTGTGTTGTTTGTGCTGGCTTCAACAGTGGTCTGTGTGCTGTTGCAGATGTTTTCTCCTAATGAGCAACCAAAAAATTGCATGCTTTGGATATTGCCAGACGGTCATTGCTGCAACCTTTTCTTAGAAAACATTTACCATTTTACAATTATTTTGCAGCCTAATCCATTATGGACTTGGTATTGTGATGATGTGACCATGGGGAGACCGCAAATTTGGATGGGTTATGTGGCAGCGTATGAAACTGACTATTTACTTTTTTTGCACTGTTAGTCTTTGAAATTGGGAAAAAAATAATGGATATCATTGCAATGTCTAAATTTCAATCATCAATCTGAAGAAATTGTGCTTGTTTTGCAAAGCACTGGATGAGACTGTGTTTATTAATGCATACTTTTGTTTTTTACATATCTGTCTGTGTTGGAAAAACAGTTTTTGCAGATTAGTTACACCAATGCTCGGTAGTCGCACATTGATTTTACACTGCAAGGTGTAAATAGTGATCCGTAAGTGACTTGGTATTTCCTGGTATCATTATGCTTTCATTGAAGCAGTATACAGACATTAGTGGCGAATGTGTAAAGTTGGTAGTAATGTATAGAAACAGTGCCTTGTGTAATGCATATTCATGTTTTTGTGGTTCCGGATACTAAAAACCGAGATGCCATTGTGGGCTTTCTGAATGTCTTTTATCTGTGCTTTCTTCATATTTTCCAGTTTGCATCATATAAACTTCTTTCACTCATATTTTATTTCATATGTTTCATGTGTTGCAACATGAAGCGGGTCTTTTGCTGTCCAGTGTTCTAGGGATACTTTTATGCAAAAAAAGTGCAGTGAGTATTTTAATGGCTTAGTGTTTTATTGGTGCACATACAAAGACCTGACTGTTTAGGATATAGCATTGGTGTGGCATATAAATCAGATTTTATTTTATGGCACCTGGTGTTGCATGTATTAACCATAGCTTCATGTGCAGCAAAACGTGTTCATAAAACGTGCTAAGGTCGGTGCACTGTTGCCATAAAGTGGCTTCGGTTTTGGTTAGACAAGGTGATCATCTACTTCACTTACATGCGGAACAACCATTCCTTATTGCCAGCTGCTGTAGTAGAGTTCCATGTAGTGCGTGACACGCAGTTTACATGGCCTTTGTGCTCTTGATGGCTTTGCAGGTTCCTCGCCTTTTGCATCCCTGGAGCAGTCTTCTTCATTGACATCTGTACGAGGTCAACTACATTCCTGCCAGCAGTGCACCTATGTGACCCTGGACAAGTCAACTATGAACAGACACCTTCAGAAACACATGGGCGAGCCTCCCTTACAGTGCCACTTGTGTCCAGCTGCATTCACTCACTACTCCAAGCTGGTGGTTCACGTGCGCACCCACACAGGAGAGCGACCCTTTCCCTGTGTCCACTGCAATGCATCTTTTGTGCAGAAATACAGCCTCATTAGACACATCCGCACGCACACAGGAGAACGTCCCTTTTCCTGTGCCCACTGCAGTGCATCGTTTGTGATGAAATGCCACCTTGTTGCGCACATGCGCATTCACACAGGAGAGCGTCCCTTCTCCTGTGTCCACTGCAATGCATCCTTTGTGCAGACAAGCCACCTCGTGAGTCATATGCGCATGCACACAGGAGAGTGTCCATATTCCTGTGTGCACTGCAATGCATCCTTTTCGATGAAAAGATACCTCATTAAGCATATGCGCACTCACACAGGAGAGCGTCCGTTCTCCTGTGTGCACTGTAATGCATCCTTTGGACAGAAGAACAGCCTCGTGAAACACATCCGCATACACAGAGGAGAGCGTCCCTTCTCCTGTGTCCACTGCAGTGCATCCTTTTTGATGAAAAGCTACCTTGTTGAGCACATGCGCACTCACACACAAGAGCGTCCCTTTTGCTGTGCCCGGTGCAATGCATCCTTTGTGGAGAAAAGCAACCTAGTGAGACACATCCGCACGCACACAGGAGAACGTCCCTTTTGCTGTGTCCACTGTAATGCATCTTTTTCACGAAAACACCACCTCATGGACCACATGTCCCGTCGTCATGGAAACAAAAAGCCATAAAGGTGATGGGCCTACAGGCTCCCTTTGAAAGAGCCCTGCAACACTTTTCCAATTAACTGAATGACGTCAGTGAAAGGGCTTATTGCCTCACGAATCGACTGACATAAAAATGTTTAAAATCTGTCAAGTACGAGTGGAGTTACAAGGATTTGTTGCACACTTCAAGCCGTTTCACCTCTCATACTAGCAAGTGCGCAAGACGGTATGCAGGTGGGGATGAAAAGGAGACAAGAAAATGCATCTGTTTGTCAGTGGGTGTCATGATCTTGAGCACTTTTTGCTTTTTTTCTTTGAACATGCAGCTTACTTTTGGTGTCATTGCAGACGGGCACATGGCGGCATCCCGCAACGGCCACACTTACTATGCCGCTCACGATGCTCAAATCGGCCAATGCTGTGAACATCGCATTTTTGGTGCGGTCACTTGGGTTTATGACATCATTTGTCGAGAGAAGAAAGCACCATTTGTTGCTGACTAAAAGAAATAATTGCAAATTCCAGGCTACATGCTGCACTCTAATGTTGGGCTCGCGTGTTCTCAGGAGTCCAGCTGCCGATCGGCAGCGTTTGCTGACCATGCTGCAAAAGTGTTGCAGGGTCTACTTAAAGGGCCAATAAACAACCCCGTTGTCCAAAATTTGTGAAAGAGAGATAACTCAGTACTTGTACGACACGATTATGCTGCCGAAGATTTTTGCAAATAAGTGCCGTAATAAGGAATTTGCAAAGTAGAACAACCTGCTTCGGTTGGTTTCGGTTTCTTGCTTGGCCGTCCGACCCTCCTTGTCACTCATAATGCGTAAGCGTAGCCCGTTGTCGGGACTACACCCACTTGAATACCGTAACACGACATCGGCAGTTACGCCATCGGTGCACAGCCATTGACCTAGGAAGGCTTCCTCTACGTGTCACTTGTGTCAGAACGGCTTGGTCAGGAAGTGCAGTGCGAGGGGTGCAAGGCACTGGTGAGGTAACGAAATATGCCGTGGCGCATGTGCCCTCTCGGTAAAGTCGTTAAACGCCTCTTTATCTCGAATGAAGGAAAAAAATACTTTTAAGGGCTCGTTTTTCTTTGTTAGACACGATATTAATGAGAACTAACAGACAATGATGCCAAGGTAAGTATAGGGACGTTATTTGTAGTAATTAGGATATAAATTATGTAAATTTATTTATTTATTTGTTTACAGATACTGCTGTGTCATGTTTGAGACATTGCAGGAGTGGTTACAAGAAACGCACAAGAAACGCACAAAGCCGTGTTTTTTTCGAAAAAACTGTGCGAAAGGGGTGGGTCGGCTTAGATTTGAGTACAATGAATAGTTTTTTTTACTTTTCTGGTCATGCAAAATCGGGCCGGCCTAGATTCATAATTGGACACTTGTTTTACAAACTGTGCATGTGGTAGTCGTCTCAAAGAACTGTCAAGATTATTCCAAGTGTCAACTGTGCACGGAAAAAAAGAGTATAGCAATCAATATAACATCTGTATGGCACAATGTTCAGCGGATTGTATCGGCGGGTCACATGGGTAGTATTACCGGTGAAAGAAATGGGTAAGTAAAGCAAGTAAAGTGGACGAAAAGATAACTTGCCGCCGGCAGGGACCGAACCTGCGACGCGACCTTAGAATAACGCGTCCGATGCTCTACCATTGAGCTACGGCGGCGGTCATCCTCCCGTCCACTTTTATGGGGTATAGATGTGCATTTAAACCTAGGAGTGTCAGTCAGCGCCGATCGCAGCTATTGCGGCAAGTGTGGAACACTCGTTATTCTGCCTGTTGGCGTCACGTAGCAGGTGAACTTTTTTTTTTTTTACGAGCTGGCAGCTGACCAATGGGGAACCAGTGCTGCCCAGGTGGCGCGCCTGATGATGACGATGATATGTGGCTAATTACCCTTTGTACCGGGTGGAGCCCTTATTTGCGTCCTAGCCTAAGAAATTAAATAATAAATAAATCATAAAGAATAAAATAAAAGTAATATTAAATAACAAATAATAAATAAATATTCATGCAGTATGAAAGGCACATAAGTTCAGCACTGAATGTCTCTTGTGTCCTTCCACCATGACCTGTCTCCACATCATCCGATGGGTCTGGCACAGTAGCTACCGCCGCGTTTCGAGCCATTATTGGGTGCAGCCTCTCCTTGGTTGTTGTCACTGCGTCCACCTTGTCACTGGTGGCACTGCTGGCAGAGTCGGTAAACCCCAGGGCTGTCGACGTCCTCGTCTTCTGCCAAACATATTCTGCAAATTGCCGTGGCCACATCTGGGGACATGTCGTAGCGGCGGCGGTACACTAATGTCCTCAGGGCACCAGCTCTTGCTTCAAAGAGCAAGGTGCTGCCGATACCGTTGTCATATAGCCGCTCGACAGCAATGACCTTCTTGTGGGACCGGTAGATATTCAGAGTGGATTTCAGCATCGTACCATGCCACTGCGCTGTCTCTTCCTCCTCTACCCTAGCTTGTACAGCCTCTTTCCACTTGCGCTCCGTGTCTTCATTGACAGGATTCTCATAAAAACCAAACTTACGGCGCAGCGTTTCAGGCGCGTGAGCCACTTGGTCCTTCAAGCCCAGATATCGGAAGACATGCCGAGCCCATCTTTCATTGCCTAGTAAGCGCAGCCGCCCTTCATAGGCAATTTTGCTTTTTGCTTCCCGTGCTTCAAATGACGACCAGCCGGCGTCTCCCTGCATGGCCTCCACGGCTACCCGTCCGTGACATCTGAGAGCCAGCCTGCCCACCTCCCGTTGTCCACGTTCAAGCCATGCCCTGGTCTCAGCTGTCAGACATATACCACGGCATTCGCAAAGGTTAGTGCTGGTACGTGCACCCCCTTCCATAGTTCCCGAACCAGCATGTTCCTTCCGCAGCCCCACAAGCTTCTCCTATGGAGTACCTTGGCTGCTCTCCGTGAGGTTTGGCGTACGTGGTCCTCATGTGCCTGAAAGCCCTTTGAGGCTGTGGTGAAAATAACGCCCAGGTATCTGTATTGATCAGTCCATGGGATTAGTGCATCAGAAGGAAGCACCACGTATATATTGGGTTCTGAGCCCGCGAACTGTAGGACCTCTGATTTTTTGGCATTAAACTTGAGGCCAAGGCCAGCCAGGTGAAACGCAGCTTGTGTGACTAGATGTTGCAGGCCTTCGTGTCGCTCTGCCACAAGGACAATGTCATCCGCAAACACAAGCGCGAGTAGTGTCCATGTGATCGGCAATCCTTCCAGCTGATGGTTGAGTGTGAAGCCTTTACCACATTCCAGAATGCATCGCTCCAACCCGGAGGCATACATATACGTGCTGTACATGTAATAGTTTTAGTTTTGCAAGCAGCACTTTTTATAAACTATATACCCACACTACTTTATGCTTGATGAAGCCTTCAGCGCAAACCAGGACGGACCACAAAGAATAGGTGAGACAAGCACAGCGCCAGTGCTTGTCTCATCTATCATGGTCCGTCCGGGTTTGCACTTAAGTTTTCATCTTAACTACAGAAGCTTTATTGAACATTATACATAAATACTATTATGCCGATGGCGGCCCTCCCTGTAGTATAGATTTGTATCATTCAATGAAATTTCGTTAACATCTAGAAGCTGCTCACTAATAACTGTGTTTTTTAATGTACGCAACAGTGACTGTACATTTCCTTTTCCGTAATTAGTACTACACTTTTTTGCAGATATTTAGGTTTATGTATCTTATATTTTGCCTTGTTTGCTCCTAGTCGAAATAGTGTTTCTGGTGCATTGGTATTATTATTACTATTTTTCTATTACTGTTATTGTTAACATGTCCACCACAAGTTCTTTTTAAGTAAGAATTTGTGGTAATAGGGGCGTAGTACATTCTTTATACACATCGTATTTTTATTTGCAACTTTGCTTGGAGCGTGCCAACTTCACAGTAGAAAACAGCGCAATAGAAGACCAAGAAAAACCAAACAGGACTAGCACGGAACAGTGCTGGTCCTGTTTGGTCTTTGTCTTCGTTGTATTGCGTTGTGTTCTACTATAGCTTGGAAAACCCTTCGGCTCCTCCAAGTAAGTATGCCTATGCAAACGGTGTAAGCACAAATTTTCTTTGAAAAGAATATTGGTGATGATAACGTAAAAATACCCTGCATTCTTTCCCTTCCCCATTGGTCGTTAGCTGTTTATGATTGGTCAAAATGTTCTGGGTCATAAACACGGCACCTGCTTGTAACGATGCAACAAATGACCCCAAAATTGTCCATTGCGTAATGACCACTCAAGCACGACTACATAAAAAATAAGCAAGCAAGTACGCCATTTTCAACACGGCATTTTTGGTCATTGGTTCTTCGCCGTTCATAAAAAATTTTCGGTGTGCCTTAAAATCGCATACTTGTTATGCGACGTCGCAAATATGTGAAATGTCGTGGTCCTAAAATGACGTGCGCACACTAAACAGCGCATTACTGTGCTGAAAAATACCTAAAATTTTTTTGGAATAGCCGGTCAGTGCCTCATTCTGAATGTAGTTCAAGAAGGCTGCCCAGCTACTTATAGCAGCTGGCGAGATGGATTCATACCAGTATAATAAATTTTTCAGTTGTATAGTATAACGATGTTGAGCTGCGTGTGCAACCCTGTGAAATCCTTGCTGAGAGAGAGGGAGAGAAATGAACAGCGCTGCGCGTGTGTGCTTCTTTGCTGTCCGAGTTGTACTTGGCCTTGCACAAGTCAATTCATGATATTCAAGACCAACTAGCCCGGCTGTCACTTTCAGTCTCCTTAGTCCAGAAAACTCAGATCGCGGGATCGAATTCCGGCTGCGGCGGCCACTTTTGATGGAGGCGAAAATGTTTGAGGCGCGTGTGCTTAAATTCAGGTGCACCCAGGTGGTCGAAATTTCCAGAGCCCTCCTCTACGGAGTCTGTCATAATCATATCATGGTTTTGGAACATTGAATCCCAACAATTATTAGTCCAGAAAACCGTGGACCTTGACCATTTCCCGGTCCGGTAGATCAAGTTGCGGGGCAATCTTGAAAGCATGGGCTTCCCAATGTACTGGAGTCCACTGCCTTATTCCTCGCCTGTTCCAAGCCTCCGCGATTGCTGCAAGCTACCATATGATAAGCAAGGCCAACGTTTTAGATTAATTTAAAAACGTTGGCAGGCGAAGCCAGGGTGTCTACCGACCGGGAAAACCGGGAATTCTCAGGGATTTTGGGCAGTCTGGAAATTCTCAGGGAAAACTCGGGAAATTGTGCTCCCATCAGGGAAAATCCACAGTAACTTTATTGAAAGGCAGCGAAAGTCACGGTAGCGCTTGCTCGATATTTTGAACGCATTTTTTAAATCAAACTGCCGCTGCGGCTGCGGGCAAGTGGCGCACCTCGATGCTGTCATCGCCTTCGGAGCGGGGAAGTGGGAGAGAATCCGGCTAATGCGTGGCATGCGGTAACCGCGAACCACGACACATCGTATCGCGCAATGTTGTCAGGGTGTTCTGTGAGTACGCGGTGTAGTTCTGTAATTTTTCTCGCGCGTGCTGTGTGTTAGCGCCCGATGTGATGTTTTTGTTATCCCCGCGTGTCAAGTAAGAAGCATGATTAGTTGTAGAAGCGGTAACAGTAGATGTGACGAGCTTGAGTTATGTTGCAAGCGGTCGCGATCGTGCAGGTAGCGGATGTCTTCGACAAGGCTCGTATCTGGCAAGCCATCCCAATCGGCGAGAAAAAAGACGCTTGTTGGCTGTTATCGTATAGCTCACTCGTTTCGAAGATGCTATTTAGGACTCCGTGAAGAATATAATAAATTTCCAGCTGAGAGCTAACGTAACTAACGGGCCCATTCACAGCAAGTGAAAGCTTTTTTCTTTCTTTTTTCCCGATGAGGGCACTGCTGAAACAAGTTTTAGGCAGTCGACTGAAATTTTGGGGGGGCTGCAGCTCGCAATTACCAGGCACACCACGTGAATGTTTGCTACAAAGCCGAATTACAAAACTTTTCAGAGCCAAGGCATAGCGGCGACCGAAATTCGCGACCCGGCACGTGTCCCACTTGCTCGATTTGCGCGCCGTAAAACAGTAATGTCGGAAAACAGTAACGTTTCCACCATAATCGGATGTGCGTAATTCAGGCTGTTGCCGTGCTTTCATGCGATCTTATCCTGCAGCTATATTGCTTTTTTTTTTTGCGATAGCAATTATAGAGACACTCCGACGCGAATTTTTTGCCTTCGCCATGATCTTCCTTATCAAGTCCTAATCGCGATTACATCCCCCCGCGCCTCGTATGCTCCATGTGCGAGTGAAAGTGCGCGAGCACTGCCGACGAACGGGACTTCAGCAGAGATGAAACGAGCCGACCGTCTCATTCGCGTGATGGGCACATGGAGATAGGAGCCGCGCGTTGGGAAGGTGGGGGGGGGGGGGGGCGGCTGCGTGAGTCCGACAGGAAGTGCGTACTTTGTACCAGCGGGCGTGGTCGCGCGCGCCGCGGTATCTTTAGTGGGGATCAGCAGACGGCTCATACCTTTGTAGGTGTTGTGCTCCAATTGCAAAACTTCCGTTGAAGCCATAGCAGTGGCAGATCCCGGGGGGGAGGGGCGGTAGCGGCGATCGCCCCCCCCCCCTAAGACAGCCCCCGCTCCCTCCCGTAAGTGCCTGTCGTCCACCTCCTTTGTCAGGCTGCTTGTCGAGTTTGCCCCTTTCAGGTTGCTTTGCATGCCACTGTCCAAAAGGGGTAAAGAGAGTCTTGTCCCTGCTCTCTACCTCTCATTGCTCTACCCTTTCCTGCTTCCCTATGCACATTTCCAACGAAGCTGCCATAATCCCCTCTGGGCTGTTGTAATATGTGTGACCCACCAAAATGCACTTCTGAGGTGGCGGCTTCAGCCTTTGTAGCCCCCCCCCCCTCAAAGTAGGCACCTGGATCAGCCCCTTAGCCATAGATAGGGCACTTCTCTTCGTGCAGCGGCTGCGTTTCCTGAAGGAGCGAGCTGCTAGCCTATATTCATATAAAATTCCTCTTTGTTGCTATCGGATTTACTATTTCGCTCTTGCGGTGAAACTGTGACTCTTTTTTTTTCTAACGTGGGATGGTTTTCAATGTTGTGCGTTCGTGGAGAGCAAATGGTTCGGTTGGGCAACATGAAAGCAAAGGCGTTGCATTGCTCTGGGCAACGCGCGAGGATTTGACAACAACTGCAGCAGCAGAACAAGCGCAATTCCACAATGCATTAAACCTCATTTGTTTCGTCTTTACATGTGACACTCTGGTAAGGCATCTAACTGTGATTGCTGCATCTCAGGCCCAACAAAATTGATTTTTTTTTCATGCAAAAAAAAAAAGTTTTTTCATGTTGCCATATTAGTCAGGCATTCTTGTGGCATTTCCAGTTTAAGATTAATCCTTCAATAACTATGCCTTGCATGAAAGGTCGAATTTCAGTTTAACGAAATTTCGATATACGAAGTGAGTTGCCGCTTTACTAACTTCACTATATTGAGGTTTCTGTTCTATGTACTATTCAAATGGGATTAAGACGTTTTCATTTTCTAACATGCGTATTAGAGAGTGACATCACCGAGCGATATGGTCTCTACCCATCTTGACATAAAACAAAGTTCTGTTTCACTCAGGGAATTTTAGCAAAAACATTCAGGGAAAACCTGGAAAACTCAGGGAATTCAGAAATGTCAACTCGGTATACACCCTGGAAGCAGATTAATCGGAAATTCAAGCGGAAACATTCTTTAGCTCTCCAATGCGGCCCAACTAAAAGGTGGGCGACACTTAAGCTTCGCCTTAAGGTTTGAACGCGACATCCGGCACCATCCTCATCGCGCTCTATTTCCCTTGTCATTATTTTCAGTCAGCAGCCAGCCAGCCAGCAACACACACACACGACATACCTATAGAAGAGGTAAGGTTTCCACCCGTTCAACAGCACTTTTTGACAAGTCACACTGTGCCCGTGTGTGTAAGAGAAATGCGTGGACTAATGTGTGTGCAGTGGCGTAGCCGGATTTCGTTCGGGGGGGTTG
>NW_023615789.1:0-40001 GCF_013339695.2 Rhipicephalus sanguineus | reverse complement strand
ATAATTCGAGCCTTTCGATTTAAGAAAGGAAGCGATAGGTGTGTCAGCCAGGCGTCTGTTCTTCTAACAGATTTCGAATTTGCTTTTTTGGACGTAACATGATTCAGTGCATTTCTTTTCTTGTTATTCAGCGGTTTAACACGTGCTTCCCTGATGTATGCGATCATTTATTATTGCGGTCTTTCGTTCATTAACACCGTTTGTGATAATAAGGATAGTTTATGGTTACGTGCATTCATGTGATGCATGTATGAGAACGCTATTTCCAAAATAAAATGTTTCAGTTGCTAGTAAGCGCTCCGTCCTGTGAATTTCTAAGTCTTCGTGTATATTGCGCTTGTTGCCTCATGAACATTTACCAACATGCTTAACTGACAGTCATCCTAAATGGTTCACTGCCCTGCCCAACTGAAATTGCCCTTACTTTTCCAGTCTTCGGTGTAGAAATACTTCTTTAAAGTTTAAAGATATATTTACCCCGGACAAGAGACACCAAAAGCCTTGGACGCGTCGGTGGGGCTTTGTTTACATCTATCGTCGTCCACTGTCGACACGTTGGGATTCGGTGGTCGTCCCAATCTGACGATTTAAAAAAAAATATTGCCGCATCCAATCTACAAAGCGGCAACAAAGAAGAGCTCACGCTGCAAGAAAAGAAGACGAGCCTTATTCCTGATTCTTTTTGCAGTGCCTTGCATAATTAAAGTGAGCTGTCTTATATCCGACTTCTCCTGTTTCAGCGTCGTGACACTTATACAGTCGCTGGGTGCATGTTTGGGACAACTGCCAACAGCCCCGCATCTAGCCTAGGAAGCCTTCCGCGCGTCGGTACACCCGTTCACCGCACCAGCCGACGCCTGTTGGGCGTGAGCTCATAGTTCGGTCCTTTGCCAGAGAGCATGACCGCGTACGTACAGTGCCCCAGACATGGCCAGCCCAAGCACGACACAGTTGACTTTTGAACCTTCAAATTCCGGTGGACTTCCACGGAAACACATCTAAGGACGCAGATGACTGACTCAAGGAGTTGGAGCGCGTAGCGAACGTTAACGGGTGGAACGTCGGACAGAAGTTGGGCTACGTGTTTTCCTTCTTCAAGACGGAGCCCGAACACAGTTCACGGATCGCGTGTTTTCATTGTGGGACCAGTTCCGGTGGAAGTTACTGGACACGTTCGCAAGCACCGAAAGAAGAGATCATGCACAGCAACTCCTGTAATCACGCATTCCCAAGCCAAGTGAAACTGTGCCGATGTTTGTTGAGGACATGGCCCGTCTATTTCATCGAGCAGATCCCGATATGTCCGAAGCCAAAAAGATCAGTCACCTCATGCATGGCGTTAAGAAGCAGCTCTTTGGTGGTCTCGGGCGAAACCCGCCAGCAAGCGTCGCGAATTTTCGAAGGAGGCGATATCCATCGAACGCGCACTACACCTACTTTACTGCCAGTATGACCGCCTGAAGAACAGTGGGTCAGTCAGCGCAACAGCCGTGACTGCAGTGACAACACCTGACGAGCGTTCTTTGCGCCAACTGATACAGGAAATCTTAGAAGAATAGCAGAAGAAGCTCGTTGCCGCGCCGATTGACTGCGCGATTGCGTCAGTCACAAAAGTTGTGCGTCAGGAGATAAGGCAAGCGCTTTCACTTCGCGAGCCCAACAGCGACACTAATAAACAAACGTATGCAGACATCGTCCGTCGACAGCCATCGAACGAGCCGACATCGCAGCAGTACCACCAGTAACAGTCGTCGCTCATCACCTTGGTACTACAGGGAAACTTTGACGCCGAAACTTTGACTACAGGCCCTTGTGCTTCCATTGTGGGGAGGCAGGTGACATCATTCGGTATTGCCCTCATCGCGTCGCAGGGTACCAAGGCTTTCCGTCCACTACTACTCGGCGGTACTTCAATGGAAGACCAAACATCGACACGAGTATGACGACATCACGGGACGATTCTCCTGGGTTCCAGTCGCGCTCGCCCTCTCCTGGGTGTTATTCTCCCTCTAATAGACGTAGCTCCACTGAAATGACGACAGGGAGATCTCCCAGCCCACGCCGGGGAAACTAAACACAGCGAGCTCAGGAGGGAAGGTTGCGAATCGTCGAAAAGCTGTCAACACCCCATTGCTGCTGAACGAACAGCTGAAAATTGGCAATTACTGGACGACGTGAGGGCACTGGCCGACACTGGTGCGGACTTTTCAAAAATGAGTGTGAATCTGGCAAAAAACTCAGGAAGATGGAAATGGAATGGAGGGGACCGCAGATTAGAGGAGCTCGAGGGCAGCTACTCACACCTACCGGAATGTGCTCCGCAAGAATCAAGATGGGGGATTGATCATTCGTTGCAAATTTCGTTATTCTTTCCGAGTGTTGTAAACAGGCAATCTTTGGGATGGATTCTTTGCGTAAATACGGTGGCGTAATCGGGATACCGGACGGTGTACTGACTTTTGCAGCGGAGCAAAGCGCAGCACTACAGCGCAAGTCCCTGCGTGTCATCGAAGACGTGACCATACCACCGTTATGGTGCCACCTTGTTTCTGTCACGACCAACACGCAGCATACTGGAGAAGGTATCGCTGAACAAGTATCGACGCTTTTACGGTCTCGAGCTGTTTCAAGTGGTAGAAGTCTCCCCAATATAGTGTACGGGCAAGCAGAGGTCCTGTCGGCGAACTTCAGCAACGAGCGTGGGCACCTTACAGAGGGCACCACAGTTGCTTACTTCGACGAGATTACAAAGTTCCGCGAGTGCTTTGCAGTGCAACAGTAAGAGATGCCAGCCGTTTCAGCATCACCGCTTGTTCACGTGAGCATGGATTTATCAATACTCAGCCGAGCGCGTGTTCTCATACGGAAGTAGGACGCTTTCCCAAGCCGAGTCTAATTACTCCACAACGTAAAAGAAATGTCTCGCTGTCGTATGGGCAGCCACGGTGTTTTACCCGTATCTTTACGGCCGTTCTTTCCACGTTGTCAGCGACCATCACTCTTTTTGCTGGCTGTCTAACTTGAAGGACCCATCTGGTCGGCTAGCACGCTGGAGCTTACGCCTTCAAGAGTTCGATATGACGGTCGTGTATGAGTCGGGACGCAACAGTCTGACGCCGATTGCTTGTCCAGGTCGCCGATAAAGCAAGACGAAGTCCCAAAAGATGATGACATGATGTTTGTAGGAGTTGTCGACATGGCCACGATTTAGTGTAAGCAGAAAGAAGACAGCGAGTTGATTCCCATTAATTTTTTTATGGCTGGACTACGAGCACCCCTAAGACATTTGCAAGGAGCCTGCGGTCATTCTGCTTGCGCATTGCTGTTCTATATAAGAAATTTTCTTTCAGCGGAAGCACCCACCTACTTGTCAGCCCGATGTCCATTCGTGAGGAGGCGCTGAGATCTTGCCACGGTGAGACGACGTCCGGTCGCCACGGATACACGGACACTTTGACTAGAATTCTACAAAAAAACTACTAGCCGAGGCTTCCATTCATTCTAAAGAATTACGTGCGCACGTGCCTCGATTGTCAACGACGGAAATCACCACCTTTAAAACCAGGTGGAATATTATAGCCAGTTCAAGTGCCCACCGTGCCCTTTGCAGAAATCAGAATGGACCTTCTCGGACCATTTCCGACTTCGCCTGCTGGAAACAAATGGTTGGTTGGTTGGTTGGTGCCCAGCTACTTGGCGCATCCCACCGAGGGGGATCGGCCATGCAACGGTTGGTACCTTACTTTAGAAATAAAATTGTTTTGCAATCCGAATATGTTTAGGAATGGATGGTTTAAAAATAAATTCACTGGTACAATCCAGATTCTCAAAAGAAAATAAACAGTGCTATTAATAAGTCAATAGGTCAAAACAGTGAAATTGTACATAAACTTAACAAACGGGTAATTTTCACCACCGATTATCTTGCGCGCAACGCAGAAACAAAGGCATTATCAAGCGGCACCGCAGTAAAACATCCTTCTGAGGCACGGTGCTCCGACATTCATAATAACAGACAGAGGTGCCGCTTTCAGGGCCACGCTCCTGAAGGCAGTGCTTGAGCTCAGCGGAACAGCTCATCAAAAAACCCGACCGTACCCCGCATGACCGTACCCTGACCCTGACCCTACCTAAACCATGACCGTATGCCGCAACATTATGAATTTTGGGGCCTCTCGTTTGCCATGTTCCGTCGAACATGACGCTACCCTCGTAGATGCGGCCTTGTCTCCCGTCAGCTATCTGGCTCGTGCGAAGTTCTCGGGGACGGTTTTCATGGCGGCGGCATGCACATTTTTGCTAAGCGCATTGAAAGTCTTATGATGCACTGGTTTTGGAGCTCCAATGATCGCACAAAACCGCACGAGCTCCTCGTGTCCGACGCCGATGGCATGCGCTGCTACCACCGACTTCACGTTAACGGGGAAGCTGTCCCGTGCGCTGCCGAGGGTGGACCTCTCCTCGCTTCCATTACATGCACATACGGGGCTTGAAGTGTATGTGGACGAAACGACACTTCCAGGACATGCGTTATTTCGGCAATGCAGTTCCAAAAATGAAGCCAGTCCTTTTCGTTTACCTGCCGACTTTCGGACACGCAGCTCGCACCGTCCGCAGTTGGGACATACTGCGCTGCTGACGAGGTTCTGTATCGCGTCGTCCTCAGAAATTAGTGTGCTTCCGCGCTCGTCCTGATGCTTGCTTGCGTCGTCGAACATCTTTATCTATCGCTCTGAAGCACTCACGAAGTCATCAACGCTGAGAATGAGGCTCGTACAACCCAAATCGGTTGCGTTGCCGTTGCCGTTGCCGTTGCTAGGCCTAGCAGCAGGCGAACCTCCCGTCGCCGGAGCTCTACACTTGCGTTTGGAGCGTCTTCCCTTGTACTGCTGCCTCGTCATGAACTTCCGTGAACGAAAGTCGTGTTTCCCGCTCGCATCAATGGCGGAGAAGGAAAATTAACATGGTCAGTTTGTTTCATTGACGTCTCGACAAAAGCAGGGGAACGAAGAAAGTGCGCTCGCGTCCGCCTGGGCGTCACTCCCACCAACGGCTGGGGTCCGATCATACCACGTGACTTAAAAGGACCAGTCGCGACTCTAGACTACGGTGGGGAAGCGATTTTGTAGGGAAGAAGCTCCTTAGGGCCTTGCATTGTCGGCGTCCGTCACGCTACACAAAACCGAAACCAAAACTGAAAACCTGTACAACCTAAAACATTTTGACAACCTGTACCTCCCCTTGTCGCCGTCCGTCACGCTACACAAAACCAAAACCGAAACAGAATACCTGCACAACGAAAACCGAAAAAAAACATCTAGACAACCTCTACGGGCAACGTAGGGAAAATGTACGGTACTACCGAAACGCTTTCCGAGCTTCGTCCACTCGTTAGCATTCAATCCGTGGATATGCGGTGATTTTTTTCGTATTTTCTACAAGAATGCCGCGTTGCCGAAGCGGCCTCTGAGAGAAGAAGGTTAGGCCTACATGCCTGCGAAAGTTCGACAGCAGGGAACAGAGAGGAGCGACATACCACGTCCGCGAAATTCAGGTAAATTCATACTTTCACGAGCCACCGCGAGGCAGTAAATTGCATTTTGACCACCGAAGCTCTTATGTATAAATCGTTCATTGTGAGTAGATTCAGAAATCTATCATCATCATAAACGACTATGTGCCACAGAAATTGGGTAACTCCCAATGCTCACCACTGGTCCAATAAAAATGAAGAACGCAACACGCGACGGCGGTGAGCCGAAGACCCCGAGGACGTACGACGAGAGAATACTAGGAAACGGGAAAGATAAGAGAGGCTCCGAGAAGACCCCGAACAGATGGGGGGCCTACGCCAAAGACGATGTGCCCGGAGATACACGAGAGCAGCGAACGCCTGGTTTCAGCGCTAGTTTCTGTCTCTGAAGTTTGGACGACCGTGCCATGCCTGTGAATGTCTTATGTTTAACTAGAACTTATCTCCACTGAGAATCAGCGTAGAAACAACATAGCATCACCTAGCGAAAGCCCAGCAACAATCCAGAAACAACCAAGAACCTGCATCACCTAGCTCTAAGGCCTAGAAACAACCTCGAGAATCGCCCATTTTCGCGGTTTGAAGCCCTGCGCGGCTAATAGAGTAAAGAGGAGGCTTGGAGACTTGAAGGAATGCAAAACAGAACAAAACACACGATCGACTTTTCTTCAAAAAAAAAAATCGCGCTTTTTCGTCCCAATTCTCCCCGTAAAGGCAACAAGCCCTTTAATGAAATTTGTTGCATACAGGGTAACTGTTGTCGTTTCTCGACTTTTCTAGATGCAATAACTTTCACGGGGCTCACACGTTATTTTAGCAGCAGACACGTCGGCGTCGACAGGCAGCAGCAATTTTGGCCATGACCTGTCGGGGGTGCACGTCTCGCGTTCGAAATTCCAAGGGAGGAAAGCTCGCTCCATATCTGTCGTTGTCAAGAACGGTGTTCTCGCCCGGTGCCGAGCGCGCTGCCAACCACATAATTGACATGAACGTGTCTGGTGCCACATGCAATGTATTGGTAATTTTCCTATCGCAAAACGCGCTCATCTTGACACAATAGGGAGTTTGAGAATTGGGGCCCCAAGGAGCTTGGGTGCACAAGAAGCTTTCGAGACGCCAGGGCGCATGCGCAGAACCCAAGCCACTCTTGGGCTCTTGCGTCCGCGTTGACCCGAGACGAGAAAATTGAAAACTAGCGTGGGACCCCAAGGCGTCTTGGGTCATGAGCGAGAAGAGACAGACGCCGCGCGGGCCACGGTCCGTATGGCCCGCGTCTTGCATAATTTTAAATTTCGGCACGCGTGGCGCTCCGTGCGCTCGACCCAGCGCAGACTGCGTTGGCCCAATACTCAAACTCTGCTGATCATCCCTACGCAAGAGCAGGCAGCCCAATGCAGCTTGGGGGCCCAGCGTCTTGGGTCCCCAATTCTCAAACTCTCTAATAACGCCTCCTGCTGTAAACGCTGATGATTCCAGTCTTACATTCCGCGATCTTCTTTGTGTTTATATCCGAGATAATGAACAACCGAAAATACCGACACTCTATTCAACTCACTTCATGAAATTCATCGCTTCGGTCACGTACTCGTTGTGGTCGCAGTATGGCTTTCAAAGTGTTGGTCTTGCTGAATACTTTCCAGGTCGCCGGCATCAATGTGGGTATCGGAATCATCATCATCATCATCAGCCTGTCTACGCCCACTGCAGGGCAAAGGCCTCTCCCATGTTCCGCCAATCAACCCGGCCCTGTGCTTTCTGCTGCCACGTTATACCTACAAACTTCTAACCTCATCTACCCACCTAATTTTCTGTCTCCCCCTCACGCGTTTACCATCTCTTGGAATCCAGTCAGTTACCCTTAATGACCACCGGTTATCCTGCCGACGTGCTACGTGCCCGGCCCATATCCATTTCTTCTTCTTGATTTCAACTATAATGTCCTTAACCCCCGTTTGTTCCCTGACCCACTCTTCTCTCTGGTATCGGAATAAGAGAGGCCAATTTGCACTGCTAGTCTCAATTGTGTACCATAATGTCATTTCCTCGTAATTGTTTGCGGACAATGAAATTTTCGGAACGCACCTCTCGCTTCGTTTCTTCTTCGTCAATGAATACATACGATCTTATGAACAGTCGCTCATGCTTCCATAATTTACGATGCGTGCTTTCTTCAACCCATCGGCGTCATCTTTGTTTAAGGTGGCAGAAAAATGTAAAATCCAAACCGGAAAACTAGAAACAGCGAAAATCGCTAAACGAAAAGCATAGCGTCATAAGGTTTCTCACAATACTAAAATATCTTGAACATTAAAAGAAAATTGATTGTTATTTTCCTTTCTTTTTTGCTTCGTATTAACAAGGGTTTACTTTCGAGGATTAAGTGCAGAAGCATAGTGAACCACTGTTCGCTAAGCCTCCACACAGTTGGCTGTGATGCCGCAGAAAGTTGTCACGAGGGTAGAGGAAACGGTAAACCTTTTAGTGTGTTTTCACCGTCTAATATGCACAACACATGGCAAGGACCGAGTGCCAACCTCCAGCATTACCAAGCTTAGGTTATTTCATTTAAAGTACGATATTGTCGAATACGGGTCTGCGGTAAGCCGTCTTGCTTAGCTGCGAAACCAAATTGTACCCTGGCCGTTGCCATCTTTCCTTTTAGGGGCGAAGCTCCTTAAGGCGGCACCCGTTCGTCCCTCGTAGTCGTAGTCGTAGTCGTAGTAGTCGTAGTCGTAGTGCGTAACCAGTCTTACGCTTTGACCTCCAAGCTGGTGCCGGTGGGAGATTTTTCCTGTGCGTTGTTGAACAATAAAAAATTCGCAGCGTTAGCTAAAAGCCGACTTCTTCTGTCTCTCATTCCCATTAGCAGCCATTCTTTACCTCCAAGGTAGTGTCTGGTGCGATTTCTCCTGTGCGTGATTAAACAATAAAAATTTTGTTCAAAACGCCGTTGATTGATGAAATAAACCAACAAAAGACGCCAGATGTTTTGTAAAAGCAACACGAAAGAACGCCAGATGTTTCTAAAGCAAAACGAAAAGACGCCAGCTGCTTAATGAAAGACGCCAGATGTTTTCTAAAGCAATGGTTTTCTAAACAATGAAAATTCACAGCGTACATGTAAAATTAAAGTGAGCTGCAAGTCGTCATAACTCATCGAACCTTTAGTATAAACTCGCCCGATCTCACGTCGGTGATGATGTACTGGGCAGAATTCACGGAAGATTCACGGTTTACCGATGAACCTCCGCAGCTTCGCCCACTCATCATCATTTACTCCGTGGATATGCTGTGATTTTTTATTCCTTTAAGAAGGTGGTTGACAATTTAGAGCAGCGCGTTAGCAAGTATGAGAGAGCAATAGGCTGTCCCTGTTAGCGCCGTATACCGATGGTGGTAAGGTGAACAGGTGTCAATGGAGCCGAATGAACAGGAGCGACAAAAGGCTGGTCTTCCGTTTCAGCAGTAACCGTAGCGCAATTTTGTTAAACAACTTTTTTTTTTCAGATTATGCGTTTAATCTGAAAATGATCTTTGCTATCACAAACAGCGAGGCTGTTTCTGTACGAAACACGAATCCTTATGTAAAGCTATCGGTTTTTACGAGCAGGCGCCGCTACAAGGCCGAGAATACCACTGCAAATGCTGCCCGTACGCGCTCGTGAGCTCTTGCTGACTCTGGGGCTTCTGGGCTACAGAAACGGCATGTCGAGTTTAGCTGACAAATAGCAAAGGTCGCTTTGCAGAGCCGCTCGCCTTCTTTCTTTCTTTCTTTCTTTCTTTCTTTCTTTCTTTCTTTCTTTCTTTCTTTCTTTCTTTCTCTCTTTCTTTCTTTCTTTCTTTCTTTCCTTCTTTCTTTCTTTTGTTATATCTTTCTTTCTTTATTTTCTTCTCTTTTATCTTTTAAACAGTTGCGTTGTGCTGCTAAGCACAAGAATAAGGTTGTCACTCACTAACTGCTAAGCACAACACATCTGTTGCTGCAGGCAACGACGATGATCAAGCGTTCACAACCTGGCAACAGTGAATTGTGGCCACGTCAAACGATTATAGTCGCCTTGATAAAAGATCAGATTGCCTTATATGGAACGGCTGATTGCCGACAGGCCCACGATAGAGAGAGCATGAATTATTTGACAACGGTGCATACAAATACGCAAGCGGCCAACGCACCTTCGAGGGCCGCATTTCTGTACGTTCCTCGGCGTCCGGCTTTCTGCGTACGACGCCGCCACTGAAACCTGGAGTGTGAATAGAAAGACCCCGCCGCCGCCGCCGCCGCCGAACATCTAAGCACAGTAGAAACCGTGAGAGATGAAGGTATAGAAGCTGTAGAGGAGGTTCAAGGGAAGCTTCGCTATCATCCTTTAGGAGTGATCAATTCAGACAATAAGCATAACCGTAGATATACTCGCGGACAACTTTTCTTGGCAATGAAGGGAAAGCTACGGGAACGGAACGTCTGCACATGTAGTGCTACGCGAAGTAGTCCGGTTTGGCGCGCGTCTCGAAACACCGTGGAAAATGATGGCTAGCGTTGCATTTCGACGCAAACGCTGCTTAGCGTCTAAGGTACGGGTAAAAGGCGCGACTTTTTCACGCTCGCAAAAACGCAAAGTGACAACGTATAAAGTGATAGAAATGCAAATATCTGGCTAGTGTGCGCTGCGTTCCGTCTCAAAAAGCTACATATAAAAAATGAAGGAGTGTTTTATATATCTCACGCAGAAAATACGGACGCAATTGTGGGACTACATTCATTAGCGGTAGGATACGTGCATTGTGGCTCTGTAGCCTTCGCTTCATTGCCAAGAAAAGTTGTCCGCGAGTATAGTCATCATGGCGCAGTCCGAGCGACTTATCTTTGCTGCCTTCAATGTACGTGGCCTGCGATCTCTGCAGAAACCATTGCAGCTCTCTAGACTTTTCACATGAAGGCATCTCCACTTTGTTGCCATTAAGTAGGCAAGGAATGTAAGGTTCGAAGAGGCTGAGAGCCCTACGACGTTTTCTGTCTGACGTTTGCGCTTCACATGTGTAAGCAGGCCCGTAGCCAAGAGGGGGGGGGGGGAGGTGCCCCCCGCCCTTGGGATTGCCCTAGGGGCCCGGGCCCCCCTCTAAATTTTGGTCGAGTAGGTGTTTCTGCCAGAAATAAGCAATAAAAAATGTGTTCTATTCAAATAGTCAAGGTTTTCAGCAAGTGCCCCGCCCCCAAAAAAACATTCTTGGCTACGGGCCTGTGCGTAAGGCTCATCTGCGAGCTGCTCACTGCTCCTGCGAAGGAGTCTAGCCATTTCAGCCAATACTGGTAGTGTTAATAACGAAGCCAGAAACATATGATTTGATTTCGTTTTGGAAGGAACGCCATGAAGAATTATCAACCTATATTCATTGAATCAGGTTTAAGAATGACTCGATTTATTCGAAAATGCGTCTAATATTTTTACTACCACTGATGTGTTGTGCTAATGGGAGATTTAAACTTCCAATGTTACCCTTGGTGACCCCAGCAATGTGACATAAGAGTGCCGAGATTAGTTCACTTGTCCCAGCGTATGACCCTGCATTTTGCTCGCTGGCCGTGAACACGCTCTTGGACAAATTGACGCAAGAATTAAGTACTTGTCTCGCTATATCTGCATGGATAATTATTATGTAAAGCTGCTATTACAGGGGAGCCGTTGCGCTTTTCGTTAGGCCGTACGGAGTCATCAGAAATTCAACCTAAGCTTAGATAAGCCCAGTTAAGACAACCTATCACAACTCAGACTAATTAGGCTTAGTCAAGCCAATCAATACTAATCGATACCAATCAACACTGATCGATAATAAAAATATCTGGGGTTTAACGTCCAAAAACCACGATACGATTATGAGAGACGCCGTAGTGGATGGCTCCGGAAATTTCGACCACCTGAGGTTCTTTAATCTGCACCTGTGTCTAAGTACACGGGCCTCAAACATTTACGCTTCCATCGAAAAAGCAGCCACCGCGGCCGGGTTTCGATCCCGCGACCTTCGGGTCAGCGTTCGAGCGCCATAACCACTAGACCACTGTTGTGGGGCTATACTGATTGATAATAAAGGATACCTATAAAGCTGCCTGATTAAGCCAAGTTAAGCTTAAACAGCCTAGTTAGGCCAGTATATCATGGCCCTATTAAGCTTGGATCTACACTAGTCGATGCCAATCAATATTGACCGATACCAATTAGGCCAATTTATTGCGGATTAGTGTTGATTACGTCGGATTACGCTAATCGCAGGACCGAATAAAGTGGTGTTCAATTAATTCTATTACACTAATCGGAGCCAAGATAAGAGGGCCTAGCCATGAGGTAGATTACACCCGACTGGATTAAGTTAATCCGGATTAAGCCGGATTAACCTAATCTACGTGAGCTAAACCTGAAAAAGTCAATTTTCAGTAAGTTGTGAATGCTTAGCCAGTTGGATGGATCAGTATGACTACACTAAGTGAAGCCGGATTAAGCTAATCCAGATTAATGTAATCGTGAACAAGTCAACTTTGAGTACGTTGAGAATGCCCAGGCAGTTCGATGACAGAGTATGGTCATACTAGATCTCTTCAGATAACGTTAATCCGGATTAATCTATTCCTGAACAAGTTAAGTTTGATTAAGTTGAGCTTGTCTAGCCAGTTGGATGGTTTAGTATTGCCACATTAAGCCAATCCTAATTAAGCCGGATTAAGCTAATCTGGATTATTGTAATCGAGGGAAATCAGTAAGGTGAGATTGTCCAGCCAGTGCTTAAGCCACTCCGGATTAACGCAGTAGGCCAATCCAGATTAGCGCAGCTTAAGCTCCTCTGCGCTGACCCGACCAAAGCATCACTGAGAAACCGGTGTGAAGTTAGACAGCCGTCCCCGCCAAACCAACGCGAAGCTCAGACATGCCATCGCGAAGCTAATCACGACGCCAGGTCCCGCCAAAACCTCCCGCCAAAACTCTTCGACGCCGAGAGCACCATGACAACCGCTAAACCACCATGCCCAGGTCACGAAGTAAATGGCATGCATGACATGATTTTCATGTTATGACCAGTCCCTTTTGTTCGTCATACCTTCTTGTCATTGCATGCTAATTTTCGTATACATCGAGTTAATCAAACGGTCGCGAGAGCACGAGGACCTAGGCGGCCAGTTAGATAGACAGATACGCTCAAAATTTGTTTGGTTTGCCATGAACTGCTTTGCGTTTAATAACAAATCCCTAGCCTATTGATTACTAACAATATATCAGCAATTCTTACCGTCAGAACGGATAAAATGAGCCAAATTTCCGCGCTTTTTACTGAAAGCACTCCATCGCTGCATGTCAGGCAGTGCTAGCGAACGGGAACGTTTGAACCAATATGAATCCCAAAAAAAGCAGTGTCTCCATCCTGTAGCGGGGGAAGCGCACACCTCGAGGCACCCTAGCGAGTGTCGCCGACCAGAGACCGACATTGTCGGCAGCTCCACGCGCTCGCTGTCGTGGCCGAGTGTGATGACGAATAATGACACCGCGGTTCCAGCACGCGGGCAGCTATAAGGTGAGGGCTAGGAAGACGACGGACAGAATAAGAACAGCCGGCCTAGCGTACGTGCGCGCTGCCTCTTGTCTCTCTACCTTAAAAAACGTATTGGAAACGTGCACTGAGCTGGCGGCGCCGTGGTGCGGGAGTGAACGAAAGCTACTGGCGTGGTCTGTGCTGCAGTCGGCCAATGAGCGGACCCGTGAGAGGTTGTTAGCGGTGTTCGCACTGTCGCATATAAATTGCTGTGTCGTAAACTGTGCCAGTAGCTATAGGAACTACGCACCTGGAACAATACTTTTCACTTTTCCGCCATGATCATGCGTCAGAAACAGACGGGAACGCTGCATTAGTGTACGCCGCGTTAGCAAGTGATCCTGCGGGCACGTTTATGAAGTACATGTAGCTAGTTCGCTGTGAATTTACGCTCCACGCCAGTTAACTGATAGTTTTGCACTGCTGACGGCCATGTGATCTCGAGTCTGCAGTTTACATTTTGTTGGCGGAAAGCCAACGACTGATCCAGCAATTTTCCTTCGTACGCCGGTGCTCTTTTTACACGGTACGCAGTTCGTCTAGCGGCGCAGTTTGCGGATTGCGCAGTTCGTAAGCAGGAACAGTTAGGACGAAGCCCATCATGCCTGGCAAAATGCGTCGCGGAGCGCGAGACTTCTAAAAATTATTATACATGCACTGCCGTTGACTTAACATCACTGTGCATACAAGCAAAGACGCGCCGCGCCGTTCTATTACGCTACATGACAGCTATGATGTGCAAAGCTAGCACGTGACAAATTTACTCAATGACTCATGCAGCACGAGCCACGTCTACGAAGGAAGCTGAACTGCAGCACGGAAAACATCGCGGAACTGCCACGCATTACTGCATGCAACACGTGCACTTCCACAAGAAAAAATGCATAGAAATATCGATGGTGACGGCCTAAGCTGCGAAGTTTATGCTGGCAGGCCGCACGAATCGCCCTTTCAAAACACTCTTTCGCACGTCCGTGCTTTCTGTCACATCGAAAACGTGATTGATTCCGTATAATTTGTCCTTTCTCTTCGTCTGATGACCTAAAAGAATCCCGCACTGCCCACTTTAAGAAAGCCTAGTCGTTTTATCAAATTTGTCGCCGTCGCGTGAACGCACTTATGCAACGTGGGCGTAGCAGACGGAGAGACGATGGTTGGTCAGCGCCGAAAGCAGCCATGGCGGCGAGTGTGCAACACCCTTTTCTGCCTGTGGACGTCGCGCAGCACGTGACCTTTTTACGTACTGGCAGCTGACCAATAATCCCTCGCGTACTACCTGAAGGTATCACGTCTGCCAGTACGAGACCCTCGCTATGAATGACGGAAAGAAGATGACTTTTGAAGGGCTTGTTTTTCTCAATATTATTGAGAACTAACAGAGAGTAATGCCAAGGAACATATACGGGATGTTACTTGTAGCAAATGTAATTACATATATATATATATATATATATATATATATATATATATATATATATATATATATATAATTACATTTGCTACAAGTAACATCCCGTATATTTTCCTTGGCATTACTGTCTGTTAGTTCTCAATATGTATATATATATATATATATATATATATATATATAGATATATATATATATATATATATATATATATATATATATATATATATATATATATATAATGTATTATATATATATATATATATCCTCCTGAGTGCCAGCTATGGCGATTTGTCCAATATATTGGACATGAAATACTCCGTCACTACGAAGACATCAGCGTATTTTCACCCTTAAAAACCAGTTGTCCAATATTTTGGACGCCTACTAGTGCCATCTGTGAAGTTTTGTCAAAATTGTGCCAGCGGATTCCAAAATAAAAAAGACAACGTGGCGGCGTTCAGTGAAGCTGCGTTCTACGGCGTCCGCCGTAGAACGCTGCCATATATCACGTCATGTATCACGAATATATTGAACATCACGCCATACCAAAACCATAGACATTACTGAAATAATAAGTATCACTTTTTATCTTTGTTATCTACACACCCAGTTTTGAAAGTTTCAGGAAAATCTGTGAACCTAAATCTAACCCGGAACTCAGGAGGATATATATATATATATATATATATATATATATATATATATATATTATATATATATATATATAATATATATATATATGTGTATATATATATTGCATAATAAAAAGACGTGACATAAATATTCTAATCTGTCGACGCTTGGGCTCCATGACGGCTCCTCAACGTTGGTTGAGCCTAGAGCGTATCATATTATCTGCGGACCTTTGCAAGCAGAGCGAGTGCGGCAGCCCCGTAAAATAACCAGCACCCAGTTATCTCTTGTAATTTGGCTCCGCTGCAGTGATGTCATATAGCCTATTAAAGTTGCTGGAGCAGTTCTTTGGTTTGGGCTAGTTGGTTCATGATACTGTTTGGAGAGGGCAGCGCAAAGACACAAGGCGTCAACATTGTTTCTTCGTCCTTGTGTCTTTGCGCTGCCCTCTCCGAACACTATTGAAAGTGTTAATACAAGGAGCTGACGTTTCCAGTAATCCCATACTAAGTAATTGCGCTGCGGCACTCCATGCGAAGATATTTGGTTGTGAACATGCCTGCTCCGGCTTGTGTTGCCTTTAGAATGTGCAAGCTCGTAGATTAGTAGTGCTATTTAATATTGAGTTAGTGTCCTATTGTGAAACATGTACATTTACTGCGCTGGTTGTTTTAACGCGATAGTGTTAAATAGCGCGTTTCGCGAAAAGTCCCGTGTCGTCATCGGCATCGGCATTGGTGTCAGCATCATTGGTTGTGAGCGAAAAAACAGCGCTGTCCGTGAGCGAATAGTCGAGAAAGACGAAAGAAAAAGTAAAAAAAAAAATATTCGGTTCGAGCGAGAATCACACACAGGCCTTCAAGGCGTCAAGAAAGTGTTGTACCACAGAGCCGTGCCTTCGCTTTAGACTCCTTAAAAAAACGCTATATGAATGTCATGTAGTGCAAGGAACATCCTTAACGCATGTAATATTGCGTGACAGAGGCGTAGATTTGCACCAGGCGTCAAAACATATGAATTGCACAACGACCGGGTGTTTCAAAGGAACATCCAATACAAAGCGCTCGGACATATTTAACCATCATCAGCAGCAGAAGACTGTGAGAAGCTCCATAAGTTCGCGTGTTGCCTTACGGACGCGTAGCGGACCCTTCGCTGACTCGCAAAAGTAATAATTATGTTCTAATGGGCACTTAACAACTGTACTTGCAGCATGCATGGTACGATAGTTTGAAACGGCCATTGTTGCACGCACAGTCGATCGTTTCCTGACGACATGGTGGAGCCATCCACCGGAAAACCAAATCAGGGTAGCAATTGAGAAGGGGATGCGCACCGGGCCCGATTACGCCAATCGCATTCTACTCTTGAAGGCGAAACCCAAGGGCCCCTAAATATTTTGTCTATGTGTACACTTCACATGTGTAACAAAGCTTGCACTTGTGCCGAGACAGTGCTTCTCAGCGGCAGTTCTAACAGAAGTTATTTGATTTACACAAGCAGCACGCTTCATTTGCGTTCCAAAGTCACCTTCCCGTTATGGCATTGGACGGCAGTCCTGGTATACTGCTTCTATTGACTGCGCGATGACAGTGTTTACCATGACTGGTTTTCCACGCGTCCGTTCTTGCGGTTGTTGGAATTGGCGCAACGTGCCGTCCACTGCTACGCTGTAGCTCCGGCTGTAGTAAACTGCCTGCACCTCACAACAATTCTCCGTGCCAACACAGCCAAAGCTACGTGGGCAGAGGTTCTGTACGTGTGTTATTACACAAAGTAGTCCGTTTGTAGGCTAATTGGGCTCTGGTCATGGAAATTCATTTATATGAATATTTCGCATGAACTGTTTTGGTTGATATTATTACTTTTGAAATAGTACCAACAGAAATTACTTATGCATAAGTGTTAGCAAAAGCCAGCTGAAGTCTTGATATTTTATGGAAGCAGCCCTGCAGGAACAAACACCTGGAATCGTTGCTGAGTTCTTCTGTACAACACATTCATGTATCTCCAAATATAACTGTAACCTGCCTGCGGTTCAAGTCCGTGTGTAGTAAAGGAGTAAAGTTAACGTTTCTTTTAGAAATGAATAGAATGTAATGGTTGCGAAGGAAGCTAGAAACAGTTTTATTGAAGCCAGCCGTATTAATTCGAATAGAAAGAACTTTCCGCAGTTACAACCAGTGTGAAATACGCAGAAACGGCGGAGTAGCCGTTCTCCTGTTTTTCCTTAGTGATTTTCTGTGATTACCTTAATTGTGCAGTAGAGATATTCGATAAAGTACGTCTGGCAGCACCTGCCACACCCGCCCCTGCTACAGTGACCATAGGCGCTATAAACGCTCCAGCCGCCCTATCCCGTTTCACTGTGCGCTACCATTTCTTCCGCAACCAAGGTAGTTGCGCTATCTATGGGTATATCATGGAACCGCAGCGGGACATGCGGTGCGAGCACTCATCTGTCGTCAGGCCCAGCCATATAACAGCTGCGCCGTTAAAAAGACGGCAAAGAGGAATTCGGGAAGTGGAAGGCCTACGTAAATGCAACAAGCCAGTTCATAAACTTTGTTGCATACAGGGTGGCCACTGTCGTTTGTCTCCTTTCATGGTTGCAATAATTTTCACGAGTTTCTCACACCATTTTGGCAGTGCACGTGACGGCGTCAACGGGCAGAAACAATTTTGGCTGCGGCTGATCAGGAGGGCGCGTCTCGCGTTCGGAATTCCAAGTGGGGGGAAACACGCTCTATATCTGTGGAGATCAATAACACCGTGTTTACAGTGCAGCTGTCTTCACGAGCCCTGTGCCCACGTAGTTCGCTAAAACAGGTCGGGTGAACAGGGAGACAAGTGCCATAACCACTGGGCTATACACGCTTGCACAACTTGAATTCATGGGAAGCATATTAATGCGTTGCACCGAGGATTACGTGACCGATCACGTGAAGGAGGAACCTCGTGAAAGGTTATGATGACTTATGATCCACAGCGGAGATGAGGTTCGACTGAACGGGGAGCGAGAGGAGGATAACGTATTCCGTTTGCGAGAAGTGGGTCAACGAGAGACGACGCAGATAGACCCCTCGTCCGCATTGCAAGGCGTCGGAGTCGGTGCTGACGTCTAATCTTACCCCGTGGGTGTCAAGCACGCACTGCTGATTTATGTGCGGCAGTAAGGCGTTTTGCTTACCTGGGAATTTAAAAAAATTACTATCTCCCATGTGGAGATGCGAAGGAGCGCATGGGTCAACTTAAATTCCGTTCATCACGGGCACCTTGCCCGATGTTAACGAGTCCTTGCATGTGGAGCACACCATGAATTTACTGTAGCTGTTGCTGTTACTCGTCCCGAAGTCTTGTTGGGGCACGCCACGCGGGTTCATCGCGCGTCTGCAGAATCTCGTTCCCCAACGCCATCAGGTGATTGCTGAGAGAGTATAAGGGGGAGAAGCCACAGCGACTTAACCAGCCCCTTACACCGGCCCGAACGCGCTAGCGCGTGCCAGCGCGTTCTGACTAGGATACAACGCGTTGGTTCATCGCGCGTCTACAGAATCTCGTTCGCCGGCCCCATGACGTGATTGCTGATTGAGTGTAAGGGGGAGTGACCAGAGCGTCTTACCCAGCCCATTACACAGGCCCGAACGCGCTAGCGCCTGCCAGCACACGTGGTTTTGTCTGCGTTACGCCATGCTAGGACAGCATACGGCAACCAGGGTCCCTAAAGTGCCCTGCACGTATCATCATCAAGGCGGTGCCAGAACAAAACAGGGACATTAATCACGTGTAATAAGGTCGTTTGTAATTTTTTTGCGAAACTCTCGCCGCCAGTTTTCTTCACTCTCTGCTGTAACTATGGCAACTGTGACTCAAAGCGAAGTATGGAGAAATGGTCTGAGATCGCCTTTGTGAATTTCGACTCTTGTGTTGCCGTATATACCGCATTTGCGTCTCTAGTCACCGTGCTCGTTTTGGTGTTTGAGGTAAACGCCAAGGCTTCATTTGACATCTTGTTTCATCGAAATAAAAGCGTGTTGCACACATGGCGTTTAACTGTGGGGGCCATTTCGTGCGTTGCCGTTCACGCCAAGGAGGTGCACGTGGCTAAAATGGCTTGACTAAAAGCTTTACGTGGGATTGTTTCTCGCTTCGACAACTTGCACTGGCACTACCATTACCCCTTAAGCTGTTGAACGTTCAAGTTTTGAGTTAATTTATTATTTATTTATTACATAACTGCGTCACCCCAGTGGGAATTAAAGCAGGGGGGCCCACTTTTGCTGGAAGAGGGGCCCCTACCTTCTATATATAAATGTGTGTATCTGTGCGAATCAGGTATATATATATATCTATACGTAGATTGTGAAGAGGCTGTCATCGGTTGACGTAAGACAAATAGGAAAAGGATACAGGCTTCTCAATAGAGTTTATTTGTCAACGTTTCGATCGGAGAACGATCTTTATCAAGGGAAAATTTACGAGGCTTCGATGCGCTTTTATCACATCGTCCTCCGTGCAGGTAGAGCGACAAAAAATAAATAAGAAAAAATGTAGAAATGAAAAAATCAGGAGCCAAAAGATGACAAATATGCACTCGGACATAGAAAAAGCACGTGCATCCTCGAAGAAAAAAAAAGGAAAGCATATAGATGTCTACATAGATAATCTCGGTGGACACAATCAGTAAGTACATTCCTTTCGTACATTGTCAAGCCCCAGCTCTCCGGCTCCCCCCTCCTCATTTGTTCGTCAAGCATAGTGAGGGGGTGAGGCTTCACAAGAAGGGATAAGCGCTTAAAAAAGGGTCTATGCAATGTAAGCTTCACGAGTTTAATATAAACAAATTATCACTGCGTAATACATGCACACGATACACGCCAAATGCTAAAAAACGCACGTTAGACAAAAACAAGGATTCCAAATATGATATCGTGAAGTATGATGCAATGCCATAAAAAAATAACTTTTTTTTTTCACTCAGTACTAGCTTTAGCGGCGTCACTTCAGTTACGATCACGATCCATGCAATCGACGTGTCACAGCGAGCGCATCATTTCACGGTTTGTAGACAACGATTACCTCGCACGGCGTTTCTCATTGCAAGGCGTTCGTGCATCGAACGCGATACTTACGCGACGGGCACTTCAACCTAGCACATCATTCTGGGCTGGTGGAACTAAATTCCGTTGATACGACGCAACTGCGCCAATACGCACACGTCACATAATCACAAACGCATCAGATGACCACAATTATCTTCTTATAAATCACACACCACTGCATATTCTCCACACCTGGTTTGTTTACTTTCGCGTTGTGTTGCGCTAACGGGCTATGTTGGCCGCTTTCTTTCTCTCACGCTTCGTCCGCACATACGTCGCTTATATAGGCGCGCAGCACGGCGCATATCACAATAGATCACCAAGATTCTCATGTGGCGAGCTCCAAGCAACACACACACACGCGCACATGTGGAAACGCTAATGCCATGGCTTTTGCGGGCGGTAAATCGTACACAGACGCGCACATTCCGACTTCACTTTCCCCTCACTGCACACGAATGACCGCGACGACAATCGCCGATGTGGTGACCCTCAGGCGATGTGCTTGATGTATCCGAGCGATGGAGGGAACAGACGCCGTGCTGCAATTGACGCTGCCGAAACGACGGAACGCGCTAAAGCGTTGTAAAACACTCCGAGCTGCTGCCGCTTCGGTGCTCTTCAAACGCGGCACAGTCACAAGCTTCTACTGCATCGGATGACGACCGGCGAGGACGATGCTGGGTACGTGCGAATAACAGTAGAAAATAGCATCTTCTGGAAGAAACAAACACTGCAGGAAATTCGAAATGACGGATCTCGGTCTCGGTGCAGCGGTACCTCGCCTCTCGTCGCGAACGGCGCCATGTTGCATTTTTCATTGGTTCGTCTTAACCGTTACGTCAATGTAAAGATTGGCCGCAGTTGGACGCGCATAATACAAACGGACAGCGGTACAGTTTACTTTTTATTCTTAGCTTGTCACCGACTATAGGAACACTACTATGGGTGCACAGTGAGCTTTCCCAATTATATCTCGCCGTAATGGCAAACAAACAGTGCAGCGGAGTACTGGTCAATGGAGCCAAATAAATGAGACATACGTAATGATGATCTTGCTTTTCCGCACGAAACGTGGCGCAAGCTTTTTGGTAAACTTTTCCCTAGATTATTCCCTTAAACTGAAAGCGATGTCGTCTGGAACAAACAACGAGGCTATCTTGCCTAAGAAACGCAAGTCCTTATTTAAAAATATCAATTATTGAAGGTATGGGCAGCTACAAAGCAGTAAATACCCATAAAAATCACAGCATATCCACGGAGTGAATGATGATGAGTGGGCGAAGCTGCGGAGGTTCATCGGTAAACCGTGAATCTTCCGTGAATTCTGCCCAGTACATCATCACCGACGTGAGATCGGGCGCGTTTATACTAAAGGTTCGATGCGAGTTATGACGACTTGCAGCTCACTTTAATTTTACATGTACGCTGTGAATTTTCTTTGTTTAGAAAACCATTGCTTTAGAAAACATCTGGCGTCTTTCGTTAAGCAGCTGGCGTCTTTTCGTTTTGCTTTAGAAACATCTGGCGTTCTTTCGTTTTGCTTTTAGAAAACATCTGGCGTCTTTCGTTGGTTTATTTCATCAATCAACGGCGTTTTGAACAAAATTTTTATTGTTTAATCACGCACAGGAGAAATCTCACCAGGCACTACCTTGGAGGTAAACAATGGCTGCTAATGGGAATGAGAGACAGAAGAATTCGGCTTTTAGCTAACACTTACACTTCTACTTCTACTAACGTTTCCCACTGGAACATGCCAATGGCTGCTAATGGGAAATGAGACAGAAGAATTCGGCTTTTAGTTAACGCGCACGCTACGAATTTTTTATTGTTCAACAACGCACAGGAGAAATCTCCCACCGGCCCCTCCTTGGAGGTCAAGATCTGGCACTAGCGTTAAGACTGGTTACGCACTACGACGGGGGCGAACGGGTGCCGCTTTAAGGAGCTTCGCCCCTAAAACGCTGTCCGCATGCGCCCGTGTCACACGGCTGTTCCTGACTCGGTGCAACTTCTCTAAAGAAATGGCAGGCATGGTTATGCTGAAAAGTCGCAAAGGTTGCGCTTCAGGCCCGCTGCCTTGTGTCCTTTTCGAGAGCACCAGCTTGCCATTGCGGGGTCAATCGACCACACTTGCCTGCCGGACGCAAAAAAAAAAAAGCGCAAGCGAGGGTGTGAGGTCACGAAAAGAAGAAAACGCGGTCGTGGCGCGTAGTCGATAAGAAAACAAAACGCTATCTACAAGCTGCACACGCGTGATGCGCTACCTCGTACACGTTCGAAAAACAGAGCATTTCTGTTGCACGCGATTGGTCGACGGTCGCGCAAGCTTCCGAACGCGCGAGCCTCAACAAATGGATAAAAGAAACGCTTCTGGAAAGCATACTGCCTCCTGTCGTGTGTATGCACGTCAATCTACTTTTGGGGAAGTATGTCATGCCCCGCCACGGTGGTCTAGTGGTTATGGCGCTCGACTGCTGACCCGAAAGTCGCGGGATCGAATCCCGACCGCGGCGGCTGCATTCTCGATGGAGGCGAAAATGTTTGAGGTCTGTGTACTTAGATTTAGGTGTACTTTAAAGAACCCCACGTGGTCAAAATGTCAGAAGCCCTCCACAACGGCGTCTCTCCTAATCATAACGTAGTTTTGGGATGTTAAATCCCTGATGTTATTATGGGAAAAATGTCGAAATCCTCAGGTGGATCAGCAAATGCGAAAAGCAATTGCGAAGATCAGTTACAACAACTGAGAAGAAAAGAAAAAGAGAACCGCATTCGCCTTCGAGTCATCTTCGGGAATTGCGTAAGGGAAACCTGTGAATTACGCTTAACAGCCTCACGGGTGCCCGATTACAGCGGTACTGCATCGGGAAAGTTCTAAACTGAACGATGTGATTTTTATGGCGAAATTGTTACAAGCCTGATATGACGTGGGGTCCGAGCAGGTAATTGTGGTCGAGTGTAATCGTGGGCTGTGTGTTCCGATGCAGAAAAACAGTTCGGGAAGGGGAGGGGAACGTACATGGGGCCCGTGTGCCACCCCCTGGCTACGCTACTGGCAGGCGGTGTCGATTTTGCTTTCGCAAGTGCACCCAAAACACCTTACCCAATGCACCTTTCGGTATCAACTCCCTCGGATTATAATAATATTTGTGAACTAATGTTATCAGAAATTGCCTATCTGTACAAAATCTTAAAAGTAGCCGGAAATCTTGATAGTTTATGCAGACATCTCTACAGGGTCGATTACCTGGAGAAGTTGCTGATTTCTGCAAAGCGAGTTATATTATTCCTTGAAAAAAACCTAACCCGCCAGTGGTTAGTCCGAGTGCATACGTGCAATGTGGGGTAATATGCGCAATTTTTAGAAAGCGATAAAAAATTCTGCATTTTGAAAGAAAGTACGAAACGGTTTTATTCAAGCAAGCGTTTTATTTCGAAAACAGAAATTTGGAGGCCACGATAGTACTTGACTTGGCTGTCTGGCAGTAGCACTCGCACTTCGCTGCTCGGTTGCCGTGTCGAATTCTTTGGATTAGCTTTGATTCTTGCGCACTACGAAAGCGGATCTCAGAGGCCACGTAAAAAGATGGGCGTAGTCGAGATCTGCTCCGGCAAGTGCCGCAGCGATCCCAGCTGCTCACAATTTTAACTGTGGAGCTGTTTATGCCAAGCATTGGTTCATCACGAGCGATGAGAAGTGATCACCATCATGAACCATCACGCGCTCTCTTCATCCTCTTATCTTTCTCTGTTTTCTTCGTCTTCTTCGCTCCCAGAGCACGTGCGCCGATTTCTCAGAAGCGGTCTGCAATATTCCTGATGTGCGGGAGAAAGAGTACAGAAAGAGAGAAATGAAGAGACAGAAAAAAAGAGGGAAATTCTTGGCGAAAGAAATTTCCTGACGAGGAGGGATTCGAAGCCGCCTAACCAAAATCCAAAGGCGGCTATCGTAACCACTCGACTATCTAGGCACGCTAGCAGAGCGTAACATGCGTCTAAGCGATTCCCTTAACTCTTTTTGTGTTTGGTGTGAAAAACTGAAAATAAATAATAATTTCAAAACAACTGTTGTCTTGTGCTTTACGAAAAACAGTAATGCCGGTTATTGCAAGAGGCTCTTGAAATGGCTCCTCTTGTACAAGAGTTAGGCAGTATAAGTGTCTTGGTGTTACATTTACTCATGATCTTTCAAGGTCTACTCTAATTGCCTTAACATGTTCTGAAACCTTAAAACGGCGAAGAGTGGAGAGAGTGGAGAATGCCCCAAAAGATAATAAACTTTTAATGTCTTGTTTTCTCCACCATTGGAAATTCCTCCACGGTCTGGTCACCTTGTATACAATGCGGCATACTCAGACTGGAAGCAGTTCAATAGAAAGCTGTGCGTTTCATTTATCGCAGGTACGACCGCCACTTCTCACCGTCATCAGCTTTAGATGAACTAAACCTAGAACCTCTTTCGGTACGTCGCGATGTAGAGTCATCGATTGTTTTGCCCAACAAAATCAATATGCTAATCGCATTTCAAACACAGCGTGCCTATCCTTTGCCTAGCCTTCCTCTACGCGTAACTTCCACGAACTTAATCTTACTATATTTTTTGCGCGCAATGATGCATTTATGCATAGCTTATTTCCCCGCACACTAGAATTATGGAATCCCATTCCTGACCGCGTTCGTTAACTCCCACTGAATGATTTTGTGACTATTCTTGTTGAAAATCATAAGTATACCAGAAACGTAATACCGTTATAATTGTGAATCGTGTTTTTGTTGTTACATCTCTTCTGTCTTTTGTCTGTTCCGGCCCTTCCTGCATTGTATAATCCCATTGCTGCATTAGCCATTTCACATTGCAGCAGTATTGAAAATAAAATGAAAAATAAAATAAAATGGACTTGTCCAATATAGTATACCAACGGAGTGGGAAAGGGTAGCGAGGGAGAAGATGAGAGATGTGAGTGTGAAGGCGAGAGAAAGGGGAGAGAGTAAAGCAGAGCATAGAAAGAAAGAGAACGTTAGAAATAGACAGGAAGAACGGCAAGAAAAACTGAAGAAAAAAGACACACGAAAGAAATCAGAGAGAGAGAGAGAGAGAAATATATAGATAGAAAGAAAAAGGAAGCAAAATTAGGGAGAGAGAGAAAGAAAGACGTATATATATAGTGAAAGAAAGATATAATTAGAGAGAAAAGACAGAAAAAATACACAGAAGTGCTGGCCTGAAAGTTCCTGAAAGAGGCAAGAGGGTCAATCGGTGCACGTGCCGATAAAAACAAGAACAAAGCAGGAATTGCTCAAGTGGGAATTTTAGGTGAAGGCAACAAGCTGTTCCCTGAATTCCGTACCGTACAGAGTCAGTATTGTCGGTTCTCGACTTTCATAGATGCAAGAAACTCACAGACCAATTTTCTCAATTTTCCTGCTTGTCCCATTTATTTGTTACCCTCACGCGCTCCTAAATCGCGAGGCGTTCCTCCACATCTGTGCCATCGACGCCAGTGAAGACGAGTGAGTCTTGGACACGAGGGAGACTGGGATGTGCGGTTGGTGGAGGAGGAGGCGTTTGCTGGGCGGCGTCTTGAGACATGGCAGCTGGCAGTGTACGGGATTGAAGTTCCAGGGGCATCGAAGGGGGACCGAAGTTGTTCTCAGCGCACAGCTCCTCTACTAATTGTAAAGGCGTTTATTGAAAGCTGGTGTAAGAGCCGACCAGTAGCTTGATGAACGGTTTAATTCACGGACCCCGAGCAATGCGTCCACGAGCAATGCGCGGGGTATATAGGACAATTACAAGCCACTGGAGAGGGTAACTCACTATAGCATTCGTTCGTCTTTGCTATAGTATAGTATACAGCAAGGGGTCGTAAAAGGAAGTGAGGGTGACGAGGAGGGCAAAGAGGAGGAGAAGGCTACCGGCTGCCCTCTTGCCGCACTGTTCGCACCATTAGGTAATAGCTGCCCCGTTTTTTCACACAAAAGAAGATACGCTCTGAATTGTAGAGTCGACATAAACGCGCCCGTCACAAATTAGCGCCTCCTATATTTCGAAACAAAAAATAGAGACAAATGTTATAGCGCGAACTCAAGACGAGGGCAAAAGGTACGCTGAGTGCGCGCTATAACATTTGTCATGAGCTACCAACTAGCCCAAGCCGCCACCCCTCTAAAAATAGAGGACGCGATGTATAGTCGAAACATACTCGCAATTGCATCGTGGTAAAGCACTCTCATCGCCTTATAGTAACGCCTCCCGCCATAACGCTGATACGTCCGTCATCATACTACGCGATCTTCAACGTGTTTCTATCAGCGATAATGAGCAACCAAAAATACCCACCGTGTACGCAAAGAAATTCATGAAATGCGTCATTTCTGTCGTGTACTGTTGGTTAACGCACCTTTGCTTTCGACCTGGTGGTCTTGCTGAAAACTAAAAATGTGGCTATCGCAATGAGAGAGATCCATTTGAAATAGTGGTGTCATTGCGTACGATAAAATTTCTTTCCTCATGACTGAAGGTGGACAACGAAATGTTTCAGAACCTACCGCTGTCTTTGAATGCATTTCAGCTCGTGAACAATCACTCATGCTCGCTTACAAGTTTTGATTTGCGCCTTCTGCAACCCACCGGCGCCATCATTGTTTAGGGGCGGAAAAGCGCGAAATCAACGCCGGAAAACAAGAAACAACAAAAAACGAAAATTTTCCACGGCATAAGCTTTCTCACAATGTGGAAAAATGTTTAACAGCAAAAGAACTGAAATGGATATTATGTTTTCTTTCATGCTACGTAATCTAGAAAGGTTTGCTTACGAGGACTACATGCAGCAGCGTAGTGAGAAAGTGTGTGCTTAGGCTCCACAGAGTTGGCTGTGCTGCCACAAAAGCTTGTCGCCCGTATAGAACAAGTGGTAAACAATTCAGTGTGTTTTCAGCACCCACTACGCACCACAGAATACAAGGACCGAGTGACAGCCGATGAAGACCGTCCTTCGCTTGTGCGCTAGATGGTGAAATTTAATATACGAACTTCATTTAAAGCACTATGTGCTCTGCTGCCCGAAGCCATCCCGCTATCTAGGAAATCAGACAGTACGCTTCCCAACGCCTCCTCTGTTTCTTCGCCCCGCCACGGTGGTCCATTGGTTATGGAACTCGACTGCTGACTGGAATGTCGAGAGATCGAATCCCTGCCGCGGCGGCTGCATTTTCGATGGAAGCGGAAATGTTTGAGGCCTGTGTACTCAAATTTAGGTGTATGTTAAAGCACCTCAGGTGGTTGAAATTTCCGGAGCCATCCACTACGGCGTGCCTCACAATCACACCGTAGTTTTGGGACGTTAAACCCCAGATATCATTATTATATCATCTATTTCTTCGAAGAAATAGAGGAGATGCTGGCTCGTCATTAAGCGTTTTCCTATGTATATATTTGAGAAAGCTTTGGCCAATTTACAGCATTGCGTGCTCTACTGTGGGAGAGCAGCGAGTTATCCCATATACAGATGGAACTGCACTTACGCAGGGCTGGACGGCGTCAATGGAGCCGAATGAGTAGGAGCGACAATTGTCTGGTCTTCCACTTCAGCAGCAAATGTGGCGCAAGTTTGGTACTTAATGTTTTCCTGGAATTATGCGTTTAATATGAAAATATTGTAAACAATGACAGGCAATGAAGCTATTTTCCGTGGGAATATACTACGATATTTCTACCACTACGCAAGAAATGTAGCTCTTTGTTTGAAAGAGCAAACGACGGTGTTGAAACAAAGGGGTCGCCTAACTTTTGAAACAATTCCTTCTCAATAATCTATTGGATTAACTAATTTCCACTTCTGCTAAGAAATGAACACGCATTGGTTGTAAACCGGATCACTCATGGTCTCTGCAGTACAATATCTATAGTGTGCATCTAAACGCCCCTCTCATTTCAGACATGTCATAAGGATGATCCTGCCGCTTATCATTAGAGACACTGGCCGTTTTGACCATCGTAATTGTCGCCACAAGTCAAAGGCAGATTGTAAACCCTACCTTGTGCACAGTCAACAAAAATGGTTTGATGCTTCTTACTGCACTCACCCTTTGAGCGCACGTGCACTAGTCAACCTGTCCAAAGATTTCTGTTTATCTGGCGCAGAAAAACAAAGTTTAGCCCTGGGACGTTCACCTGTTCGTTTGAGACGATACGAAAAACCATCAACGTACGTAATAACTGCTATTTATTATTCATGGGAAGCGAAGATTACCTGAGGTCGTCCTATAATTGATGATGATGATGTCGATTATAAACCGTATAATCGACATCACCACGCCCGTCACAGGCTAGCGCCACCCATATTGTGAAAAAAAAAATCGAGGACGCAGTGCACAGTCGAAGAATGCTGGTAATCATATCATAGTAAAGCACTGGCATCGCTCTTATAGTAACGCCCTCCGCCGAGAGTCTGATGCCTCCACTGTTACACTATGCTATCTTCGTCGTGTTTGTATCAGGGGCAATGAGGAACCGAAAATACCGACCATGTTCGCACATTATATTTATCGAATGCGTAATTTCTCTCATAAACTGTTGCTCATCGCACTTTTGCCTTGCTGAAACCTTGCGTGCTCTTGCTGAAAACTACCAGGTGACCGGCGTCAGTGTGGATATCGTAATGATAGAAATGCATTTGAACTGGTGGTGTCAATTGCGTACAATAGAAATCCTTTCCACATTATCGTATGCAGACAACGAAAGGTTTCGGAACCCGTTTTGTGTTTGTTTTTTTCGGTTCGATGAATACTTTCGAGAACTACATGGATCAGCGTAGTGAAAAAGTACGCTTCGGCTCGGCAGAGTTGGCTTTGCTGCCACAGAAAATTGTCGCGAGGTATAAAACAAATTTATTATGTTCTCAGGATCGAACATGCACAACAGAAGGGAAGGATCGAATGACAACCGACAAAGACAGTCCCTGTATTCGACGGTCTTGTGCGCTAGATCATGAAATGGAATATACGGACATCGCCACGCTCGCGCTATTATATATAAAACACTACGCACTCTATTGCGGGACTGCGGTAGTCCGCCCCGCTTGTCAGGAGATTAGATGGTACGCTTGACATTAAGCGCTTTCCTATTTATTTATTTAGGAAAATGATGGTCGATTAACAGCACTGCGTGCTCTAATTTGGGATTGCAGTAG
The DNA here is from genome assembly GCF_013339695.2 of Rhipicephalus sanguineus. Classification (NCBI taxonomy): domain Eukaryota; kingdom Metazoa; phylum Arthropoda; class Arachnida; order Ixodida; family Ixodidae; genus Rhipicephalus; species Rhipicephalus sanguineus. Next base: position 10,550 of record NW_023615789.1, on the reverse strand, counting down.
GCCGTCACGAATACAAACGAACGTGTGCACATCGGCCACTGTCCATGGAGCCAAATCACTAGTAGCGACAACTGTCTGGTCTACAGCTTGAGCAGTACCTGTGGCGCAGTTTCTTACATCATCTATTTCTGAAATTATGCACTTATTATGAAAACACTCTAAACTATGGCAAGCAAGGCAGCTGTTTTCCGCAAAAAGCGCAATACCTTAAGTTAAGCTCTAGGCTGTTACGGCCAGGCGCAGCTACAATGATCGGACAACCCCCACAAACGTTATCCGCTTTCGTCCGTGAGCTGTTGCTTACTCGGGGCAGTTGGCGTAAAGGAACGGCAGGTTGCGTTCAGGTGAAGAATAGCGAAGATTTTGCTGCGGACCCGATCTGCTTGTGCTCTTTCTGTGAGCATTAGCCGACATATTACAACCTTAATGCGGGGTCATTCCAAATTAAAGGCGAGAGGGAAGCTTTGAGATAAGAATAAAATCCGTAAGCCTTGGCTTATCGCGAAAAGGAGATCAAGCGAAGCTTGGCGAATGCGTGCCAAACATACTGCTCTCCTTTGTTTCTTTCTTTCTTGCTTTCTTTCTTTCTTCCTTCTTTCTTTCTTTCTTTCTCATTGTGCAATGCTTCCTCCTAACGCAAGCGTTAGTTTTTATTAGGGGTGGCGGCCGCCACGATGGACTAGTGGCTCCGGTGCTCGACTGCTGACCCGAAGGTCGCGGGATCGTATCGCGGCCACGCATCCGCATTTTCGATGGAGGCGAAAACGCGAGAAGCTTAGGTGCACGTTAAAGAACGCCAGGTGGGCCAAATTTCCGGAGCCCTGCCCTACGGCGTCTCTCATAATCACATGGCGGTTTTTGGACGTTAAGGCCCAGCAGTTATTATTAGAGGTGGCAGGTGTCCCCGGAACGCTGTTTACAGACTGAATCAGCATGGCGTCTTTCATGTCCTTTCCACAGTTCGTCAGCCTCTAGAACGGCTCAACGAAAGACGATCACGCGATCAGGCAAATGCGGATAAGGAATTCAATATTTTTTTTTCGAAGTTGGAATGTTCTTGAAATGTGAAATTCCTGATATCATCTTTACACGTTTTCAGACAGAATGCTTTTAGTCCGCCGACACAAATACTTTAATGAAGCGCCCACGGGAAGGTTCCTGCTTCCCAGTTGTTTTTTGCATCTTCGGTAGAACGCATTCGTAGCTTCGGTTCAGCTCGCACTGAACTAGCATGTTTTAATGCGATAGAAATTATATGGACAGTCTCGACGGGTTTTTGCCGTCGCCGTCATGTCCTTCCGGTATGAAGTCCAAACTGATAAGTTCCACCCGCGCATTGCATGTTTTACCGCGAGTAAAAGCACGCGAGCGGGGACGACGAACGCGGCGTAAGCATAAATCAAACAAGCCGGCCAATTTCCGTCGCTCGGAGGGTGCATGCGATAACATCTCCCCGCTCGGGAGGCCTGCCGTCAAGGCATACAGTAAACGCCCCGCCCGTCTTAAACGACCATGGAAAAAGACGCGAGGGGGGGGCGGTGGGGGGGGGGGGTTGTCGCGCGAGCAGCAACTTGGAAATTTGAATCTAAGGGCACGGTCGCGATCGCTGGCGCGCGCGCTATATCGAAAGCCTTCACAGCGGGCGGCTCCTATACCCTTGTACGTGCTGCGCTCTCAACGCAAAGTGACTATGCGGAGAGCATCTCTGCCTGGGGCGGCCGTATTCTCTTACACCAGCGTTTTGTAGTTACACCAGATTGAATAAAAAACAGTGAGCTGCCAGCCTCACTACGTGTAACACTACAATTTGTTGGTATCGCATTCATTGCTTCGCCCTTGCGATGAAACTGTGACTTTTTGCAGCTTTGGTAGAACGCATTCGTATGCTTCAGTTCAGCTCGAATTGAACAAGCATATGTGCCTGGCTTAATAGTCAAGGCACTCGCGTTCGAGCCGGGAGGACTGAGGTTCGAACGCTAGCCCCTGGAAGGAAAAGTTATTTCGTTTTATTTATTATTTCCTTGATGCGGGCAAGCTGTAGGTGAGAAGGGTTGTTGGTGAGGAGGATATTTTGAACACCACCATCACAGGCTTACAGGTCGGTCAGTACATCTTTCGCTTGAAAATGCTGGAGATTTTACCAATTGGGTAAATGAAGGCAATCAAAGCTTGGCGCGTGCGCGCTTGACGTAAAACTCCCTTACTTTCTTTCTTCCTCAACGCGCAATGCTCCCTCCTGTCTGCTTCCTCCAAGTCGGGAATTGGGACCCTCATCCACGTGCTGAACAGCGCAATATTTCACTTGGTACAGGCAACAACGACAGTCATGCGTTCATATTCAGGCAATAACGAAATGTGGCAAGATCAACGAGAACTGAGTTCGATAAAACATCAATTTAAAATATCAGAAAACGGCGAATCTTCCGCAAAAGCACAATCGAGAGTGCATACGTTATTGGAAACCGCCATTCAAGTAGGAATGTCACCGCGCACTCTCGAGAGCTGCATTTGTGTGTGCTCGCCGGCACCGGGTTTTCCGCGCACGACGCTGCCACCAAAATCTGTGAGTCATAACACGCTTCGCTTGAAAACACAAAACTCGGTTGTAGTGGGCTGTCGTAAGTAAACGAAATTCTTTCCACTAGCACCATATACCTGAGGTGCGGCTTTGTGCGCGTTCTACAAACGAACGAGCATTTCTGCCGCACGCGATTCTTCGAGGTTCGTGCAAACTTCCTCAACAGGAGTGTTCGCGCGAGACAGCAGATCGCTCACCGTCATGTGTCTGCGCGTGAAGCTCTTTTTCGGGAGTCTCGTTGCTCTACAGATTGACCAGTGTCTTAGTTCCAGGGATGAACGAAAGAAGGAGAGTTGTTCGAGAGGCTCGTTCCTTTGTAACTGTAACTCATAACAACATACAAGTAAGGAATATGCATTTACTATTTGTTAGCCAAGCACAGGTTATATTTATTTGTAGTTTTGAACTGTGTTGTAGTAATTAAAACATAAATTTAAATGTAGATTAACTGTACTAAAGAGGATGAAGAAAGACCCTTTGTTTTGGTGATGCCCTGATCCCACAACCTGATAATTGCGCGTCCGATGCTCAGCAATAGGTACGGCATCGTGAACTATCCTGCTAGCAGTGAACCACTTTCGTTCTCGGGTCATTGCATCGATATGGCACCAAAAGGTGCGAACCATAGAAATCAAATGAGACCACAATGTGCCCTTTGGCAGATAAATTCAGAGCTCCTATCGGATCAGAAATTCATTCATCACCTTATAACCGAAACCCAAATCATTTTCAATAGGATATTGCATATATTCGCTGCTTCGAAACATTTAAAACCAGGGGTTCGCGCAATAGTCATCGAAATTGGATTTGTTAAATCGTACTACAGGAAGAACGAGGAAAAGACAGTCCTTGAAAGCATCTGCAACTTGTATGACATGGAATGTGATGTTCCATTCACCTACGTCAATGGCATTTAAAACTTTAAATGTCAAATAGAAAATAATGATGTGGTCAATTAGAGAGGGGCTCGCTACGGAGGCGTTCGACCTCGAAGCAGGCGGAGTAGTAATTCTGAGCAACAAACACGTCAAGGTTTACTTGATAAGCGAGATCACGCAATATCTAAGGTAATTCCAGATCTACACTCAAAAGCGGGTCTTATAACAAGGAGAAGAGGCATTATTTTGCTATTCTAAGATCTATGAAGCTTTATTTAGTGATGACTCCCGATGACTCATATGTTGACCTCAAAGCCAGTTTTGTCCCTCTTTTAAATGATTTGAAGGACGACGATTGCGCGCTCACATTATAATTAAAAAAATTCAGTACACTACGGTTGTCAAAAAAATCTTGCAATTTTACCAGTCAACCTTGCATATACCTTTGATCGTGTAAGCTATTCATTCTTTTTTTTTCTTTTCTTGATCTTGCCATTGTTGGCTCTATTGCGCTTAATGGTTTCCGACTCTTATAAGTTGTTTTACTCACATAGGAAAAGTGCAATACCTACAGGCAGAGAAAAAGTGCAGTGCGTCAGCGCACCTTCAGCACCACGAGTGGCCACCTTGGGGTCCACCCACGTACTATACGAATTCTCGTCTCTCTGTCGGCCACGTCCGCGTTGTAAAAAATTGCGTGTGCGCGATGGCGACCGGTGTAATAATGCGCGTCGGTTTTAAGAAGGTCAACAGTGCTGGGTTTTTTTAGCTACAAAGATAGAAAAGGGACACAAGCAGTTCTCACTTCTTTGTTGCTTTCAGCCTGAGAGACGTAGGTTCCATCTACTATAATTTTTTTTCAGTGTCAAGCATCCAAGAGGTTGCACATGACACGTTACGTTGTCTTGAAGTACGTTTTTTTTTCGAGCGCAGTCGTTGCTCCTGTGGTATTACGCGAATTGGCGACATCCGGCATTTGAGTCAGTCAATGACGACTTCCGGTATGACATGTTGGTGATGGACGTCCGCTCATTTTATGCTAAAAAAGGGGCTTCGCACGCGCTTGCCACCTGAAGATAAAAGTGACGACAGCTTTCTCAGTGACTGCGAAGACGACGATATCGATCCCAATTCTTATTACAAGCACTAGTGTCTTCATCGAGCAATGAGGATGAAGTAGACCAACCAAGTACCTCTCTAAAACATGCAGTGTGGTGAAAAAAAAACAGAGTGTCAAGAACAGCTGGAAATGCCACACTAGAAAACCGCTCTTCGTCAATGGGAATGTGATCGAGCTCCTATAGAATATATGAATGATTTTTTATGACACCTTCGTGCATCACATCGTTGAGCAGAGCAATCTGTTTGCGACGCAGAAAAAACCTAACAAACAACTGGCTCTGTCTCGCGACGAGCTAGATCAATTTCAAGCACGATATTTAGCGCAAAGTAACACGAGGACGAGAAGAGAGGACACAACACTAGCGCTAACTCTCAACAATATTTTTGTTGAAAGTTAGCGCACGTGTTGTGTCCTCCCTTCTCGTCCTTGTGTTACTTTGCGCTAAATATTGCTTCAATCTAACGAACAAGGCCGGATTTCTCCCCTTGTGATCACTTTCTCGGTGCCGTCACATTCTTGTCATTCTGTCGACTCCCGAGAAGTTGGCTACACTGGGCGGTGGAGTCAAGGGTCCACACGGTGGCCGACACGATGTCACGTGATCGTTAGAAGACAATAAAGTCAAACTTTCATTTAACATCACTGGCGACGCAAAGTTACATCGCCCTGAACAGATCCGCTTCATTGATGCGGCAATGGCGTAGCTGCGGTGCCTTGACATATCCCTGTATTGGGCTACATATGACTTAAGTGCCTGTTGTCGCGAATTCGCGACATACCTAAAAGTATGCATTAAAAGTTGCATTTGGGATAATGCAACTGCGGATTTAAGTAAAAGGTTGCTATTTTAACTAATTTTTTTCTTGGGCGCTTTCATAATTCAGGCATTAAAGGGTTCAAGAGGAAAACCTGCGCACGCCTATAGAAATATTTACCAACTAGACCCTACTGAAATGTTATTTTAGTGACCAGAATCGATACCAGCACGGAACGCGAGCCGTTGCTTCACGTGCCACTGCCAAGCGCCATCTTCATTTTCTTGTCGAGGTCGCGCGCTCTCCGGTTTTGTTCGCCGACCAAAACAGGGTGGTACACGATCTTAGGAGAACGTGAGCGCAAGATTCCGAGAGTGGCTAGCGTTATGCGCATGCGCCTGCGGTTCGCAAATCTAAATCTTTCGTGTTTTTTCCGGAGTTGGGATGTGCGCCTCCGACTTGTACTCTGACATACAGGACGTAGTCGACCATGCTCGCGTGCTTATCTTTTGAGGGGGAGGTTTGTACGTCGTTTGCTTTCACCGCAAAGTTTGCGTTGAAGCTATAGACCGCAAGGAGGTCACCTTGTTTGCTGAAGGCGGCCGCGTTTAAGAAAGGAGTCAGCTAGTAGATAGAATAGGCAAAAGTAAGGGCTAGTTGAAGTAACAACTGCGACAGTTCGCGCTCGTCGTGTGTATACCTGTGAGTTCTTTTCGTGTGTCGTTCTTTGTGTTCGAGCATTCACCTGCAAGTGTCGAGCTGTGACAGTTGTTAGTTCGCACTCGCCATGTGTTTTCCCTTTTCGGCGTCATTTGTGCTTGAGCAGCGCGCAGCAAGTTTCTAGATGCTGGCCGTTCTTCCTGTGACATTCTTGCTATCGTATTTATTGCTTCGCAATTGAGGCGAAACTGTGACTTATTTTTCTATGCCATGAATACGTTCCACTCATGAACAATCTCTGACACTCACTTACCATCTTCGCAGTGTGCCTGCCTCAACCCATCGGCGCCATCGTTATTAGGGTGCCGGAAAACGCGAAATCAACGCCGGAAAACCAGAAACAGCAAAAAGACGAAAATCCCTCACGTGATAAGCTTTTATTGAACATAAGAAGGAAAGAAAAAGCTATTAGGTTTTCCTTTATGCTGCGTAATCTAGGCCGAATAATTTCGAGGACTACATGAAACAGCGTAGTGAAAAAAAAAACGCCAGGCCTGCGCTAAAACCGCAGCACAGTCACAGCGAAAGCTGGAAGAGCGGCGTTTCTAGAGCCCGTTGTAAGCTCTCTTGGGGCTACAATACAAGTGCACTAGAAAGGTACGCACTACGCCATAAATCACAATTTTTGTGAAGTTGGAAAGCACCTACTAAGCCATTATTCGTCATTCTGCGGAGAAGCGAGGCACCAGCTACACGTCTGTAAGGCATTATGTGCACTTTGTTGACGCGACGACTGAAGACGATGAAGAACTATGGCTCAGCCCTTTGTAATGGGTTGGAAGCTTTAAACGGCCCACCAGTTATGTAATTTGCATTGGGTTACGCCCGGTCGCTATTTCCCTCTCCCGTCATGCTGTATAACATACGTTGACGTGGGAGAGAGACGGGGGGGGGAGGCGGAGAACTTTACTGAGACCCCGAGGAAATGGATCATGCGCTTATGGGCTTCCTTTGCAACCAATACAAGTGCACTTGCGAGGAACCCACTGCGCTATAAATCATTGTAATTTTACTGAGACCCCGAGGAAATGAATCATGCACTTATGGGCTTCCTTGGCAACCAATACAAGTGCACTTGCGAGGAACCCACTACGCTATAAATCATTGTAATTTTTGAGAAGTAGGGCAGCAGGCACTGCGCCATTTTTCGTCATTCTACGGAGAGCATTGATACCTGCTAAACGCATGTAAGGCATTATGCGCACTTTGTTGATGCTGTGGCTAATGACGATGAAGAATTATGGCAGAGCCCTTTGTAATGGGTTGGAAGCATTCAACAACCTACTCGTTGCGCAATTCCCATTGTGTGACGCATGTTCACAGAATTCGCGTTGTGCAACGCTTGGTGCTTATTTTCCTTTTCTACCACGCTATATTGCATATGCTAATGTGGTTCCTTCCCGACATGAAGCCTGTATAGGACCTTTTTGCAAAGCAGTTTCAAGCACTGGCACGGCTCAGAGGTTGAATACTGGGCTCCCACGCAGAGGGCCCAGGGTCGAACCTCGTTCCATCCAGGAATTTTTTTCTTATTTCGTTTTTTTTATTATTTCGAGCGATACTGGTTACGGACACCGGCGGCGGCGACGGCAGACAACTAAAGCGCCAAAAACGGCCGGTGAAATGATCTCATAACAGCTTTCGCTGTAACAGTGTACGCTTCGGCTTCGCAGAGTTGGCCATGCTGCCACAGAAAGTCGTCACCAGGTATAAAACAAATTATAAACCATTCAGTGTGTTCTCAGCACCCAACATGCACAACGGAAGGGAAGAACTGAGTGACAGCCGACGAAGACAGCGCCTGTCTTATGTTTCACTATATTTGTTGGTACCCACATTCAAATCTAACCTTTCCTTGATGCTGTCGCACTGAAAAGGAGGTGTTTCAGAAGGTAGCCCGGCAGGTACCTCAAGGCGCCACTTATGCAGTGCCTTCTGGCTGCTCATGCAAGGAGCCTTACAGATCGCATTGGTTTCGGCGCACATTTAGGAAAAGGTGGTACGAGATGGGCGTCCATATGCGCAACTAACCCTGCAAGTTCTTGGGAACTGTCAAAATCCAATGTGAGAATTCGCAACCGCATGTTCCTGAGCAGATTCCGCTCTTCGACGCGAGCCTATCTAGAGCTTCTCCCCGAACTGCGATAAAATGTCTTCAACTGCGCGAGAAGGCGAAGACACAAGTAAGAAAAACATTCAGAACCACCCCGAGCTGCCGTTGGAAACGCGCCCCCGCAATAGGCGCCATCCACAGACCTGAGGTAGCTGCGTTGCTCGTAGTGACCCGTCCCAGTTTCGCTGACATTGCCCGCTAGGGGCACGAAAAAAACAGACACGCGCACGCGTCCACCCTCTAGTCCGACCGCAGTCCGCCCATTCATACATGTGGGAGACACGCGCCTTACGTTCCATTTTTCCCGGGTCCGTGTCAACATTCCCATTTTATATTCGTTACGTTGTGCGTTCTGGCGCTGCAGTCATACTGGAAAACTGTACTACATAGTGCCTACACGACGGTTTTTCCGTGCCATCACTCATTCAGCTGCTGGTGGCGCTTTGTTTCTACGGCAGAGTCACTTTTCAAATTGCGAATGATGACTTTGTGGGCATATCCAAGGCCACAATGCCCGGCTTTATTATACGTGTGAAAAAATTACTGCGGGTACAGCAGAAAGGGAACGTGTTTCACTGCAGGTGGGATATCTTCTCAGCTTTTTTTTCTTTTTTGCACTCACGGCGTCGCTGCTCGGTGCGCGGCCGCACGTCGCTGTTGCTGTTCCACTCTTCTTTACGCTGTTCCCGCTTCCTCGTGTGTCCGTCAGTAACACTGCCACCTATCACAAGTTTTTACTATCACAATGCGGTTGTTTCATGTCGGTCAGAAGCGCTGAAGCTTCAGGGAAATTCAGTTTTCGCATTTTTTCTGCCATAGCAAGATATAACCAACTAGCATGAATGAGTAACCTACTACGCGTGCACTCAATAACAAAGCATGTCTGACACATACAAATCTCAAGAAATGCACACACGCAGACACACGGAGAAAAGCCGCTCGCAACGTGACGCGTCTCTCGGTACTCTCGTAGAAACCAGTGCTTCGTGGACCAGCGCACCCTTCTCCGCGTGCTACCCCAGCGGCGCGTCTGCGCGAGCCGCCGTTTGCTGTGACAAGCGCTAAAGCTTTAACAAATGGAATGACCACAAGGCATGACCAGGCGAGGCGCGTTCTTTCCACAAGTTGCATGGACGTGTGTTCCTGCATTTTATTTATGTTTGATGACCATGCAGCTATTTTTCCTTGCTAATAAACCAATAATGAGGCAGTAAAAGTTCTTAGACTCGCTACCATGCTCGTGCCTTATGATGCAGGCCACCTTCCATAAAGCTGCCTTAAAACAGAAACAATTCACAGTTTCGCCTAAGACCGAAGCAATGAATACCATAGCAACAAATTGGAATATCACGCGAACAACCGGAAGCAGCTCGAAACTCGCAGCGTGCTCCACGAGCACAAAAGACGCCCAAAAAAGCACGCGCAGGAAGAGCGCGAACAACTGTCATAGAGCGACATTCAAAGCGTGCTGCTCAAACAGAAAGAAGGACGCAGGAAACGAACGCACACGTATACACACGACGAGTGCGAACTAACAACTGTTCTCTTTGTTACTTCTTTGTGGTTGAGCAGCGCGCTCCTTTTGCAAACACGGCTGCTGCAGCGAACGAAGTGACCTTCGTGCACTCTCTAACTTCAACGCAAGCTTTCCGGTGAAAGCACAAGACGAACAAACGACCCACATCGCGAGATAACTGCACGCGCGCGGGCGACTACGCCCTTTTAGAGTGTACTAGAGAAGAGGAACGCTCGGAACGGCCGCAGCCCCAATGTGCAGAAAGGGAAGCCCAAACCGTGTCAATCCGCTTGTGACGCTGCGATAGGTAGTCCGCAAGATGTCGTCATTTAAGAGTTTCACGTGGCTCCGCCTAAGTGCTGCAGAGGTGAAATGCCAGCTTCCCATTTAAAAGGCCTGCACTCGAATCGCAGCTAGTTGCCGCGAGATCGTGCTATAGGTGGGAACACCATCGCAGCGTTTGTGTGGATAAGCGATCTGGGGCGCGTATACAAATGTACGCACCGGCGCTTCGCCGTAGGCGGTTTGAATCGATTGTCGCCGAACAAAATGCGTTGACTACAGCGTAACGGTGCTGTATACACCCTCCATTGCCACATGAATGCACGAAACTGTCCTAACGTACATATTACGAGAATTGCAAACTACCATTAAATGGCGTTCTGGCCTTCGGTCACATTGGTGTTTTGCACGGTGCTCGATGTTTTTATTGGTTTATTTTCAAGCGTTTAAATTGTTTTGCTTATACCACAATATAAACATAGTTGCGCAACTAAGCCAATGAAGTATTTGCTTCTTCCTCTATCGGGTACAAAGAAAGAGAACCTGTATTTCTGCGTAGTTAGACGAAGTAGAACCTTGTGCAAC
>NW_023615788.1:0-28910 GCF_013339695.2 Rhipicephalus sanguineus | reverse complement strand
CCTGACTTTGCTCAATGCATCAGGAAGAAACAAATGATTCATAGCGACTGTCCAGTATTTTTTTTTGAAAAAACGCAGTTCACCAAATGATGATGGGAAAGTTGTTCTCAAAAACAAACAGCCGAAATTCTAACAATCTATGCTGCAGACCGCTTTGGGTCTGTTCAATTATGGAACCGGCTTGACTTCTCGAAAAGGCTGGTGTGTTGAATGGCATGCCATCTTGGTTTGCTGCAGGCCGGCAAGAACTGGTTCGAAGGTGTTCAGGACTTGCAGGGCACTATTAGCGGCAGGTATATGCATACTAGCCAGAAGTGTGCAGATAACACTCATGGGCGGCTTCAGTACAGAAAAAAAAACATGGACCTGTTGGGCAGATAGACTACCTGTTGCTGACTTAGCATTGTGCTCTGTCGATGCTGTGGCTCCATAGGAAGGTGTGCCGGGGTAACGTAGGCCCAGCAGTTACCGAATAGAATGGCAGAAGTTAATATAGTTATTAAAGAAATGTCAACAAAACTAATTATGCAGAAAATTTATGTATTGAAAACGAGACGTTCAAGGCCCTAAGTTGAACTAAGCACGTTATGGTAAAACAAGCGAGGGGAGGAAAGCAATATTAAAATGCAAAATCAAGGCTTATGCGACAACTACTGAGGTACTGCAGCCCACAACGCAACAGCAATAGCCTCAGAAGCAGCAGCAGCTACAATTGAAAGGAAGCTTCCTAAGCTATTAATTGTCCTATACGCATGGTATATGCTAGCTTTGATTTATTGTTTACAGTTTATCTGATTTTTTTCAAGCCTCTGGGTGTGTGTCCTTTTCAAATGAAAAAAATTTGCGCCGCTTGCGCAGTCTTGCAAGTCTGGGTCACAGCGGAGCTGATGGCGGCTAGAAGGTCCAGGCTTGGCTATAGGCTTTTAGTCTCTCACCTCTCTCTTTTTCACCCCTTGCTACACAATGCGATACGTGGTTATGCTTGCTCTCTTTTCTTTCTATCTTTATTTTATGTCCGTTTGTTTCCATCTCTTTCTCTCTATGTCAATTTTGTTTCTGTCTTTCTATCTTTTTGCCTCTTTCTTTTCTTTGATCTCTCTGGCTTCCTCTTTCTTTTTCCCTTTTATGATTTCCTTGTATGTCTTTCTCTCTCTGTATGAAGGAGAGAAGTGGAAATCTTAAGGCTCGTTTTTCTTTGTTATACACAATATTAATGAGCACTAACAGACAATACTGCAAAGGAAAGTATAGGGGATGTTATTGTAGTAAATGTAAGGTAAATTTTGAAGAAAGAAACTCGACGAGAAGATAACTTGCCGCGGCGAGTGATCCAGCAAGCACTTCATGGCGCTTCGGTGGCGCGTCCGACTAGCGGAGAGAATTCAGAGCTCTCTTTCTCAGTGCAAAATCGCTAACACACGCAATAGTAAGCTCAATCGTTGTTTCGCACTCGCTAGTTTGCACTTGGTCCCACAGCAAACTGTGGAAGGGAGTCGGTCTTTGCACTACCCAATACTGCTACGACAGGTGGCGCCGTGCGTCTTGGAAACTCCAGAGTCTGACGTCTATCACGCTGCGAGCACGTACGCCCTTCGTGACCCAGAGGTGCCGGGACCTCAGTGATAACGCAAGGGAAGCACGCGTGGCAGATGACAATTGTAGTTTCGAGGCAGCAATACTCCCCAAACACTGTATTTTTAAAGACGATAGTGTTCTTGGGATACTTGAACGCAGAAGTTTTGATCTGTCTGTCTGTCTTTTAAAGACGATAGTCTTTCTTGGAATACTCTAACGCAGAAATTTTGGTCTGTCTGCCTATCTTTCTGTCTGTCTCTCACACGATTCAGCTACCTGGCCAAAGTTTAAGCACTATCTGAACGCCCAGCCATCTTGAACTGGTAGCAGCATTCATGCTTGTGAATATTGTCGATCAAAAGAGTATTACGCATATCTGAGGCGCGACATCAATGCGTAAGTATTAGGTGGTGTGTTCCTTTACTAGAAAATACATAGATACTAATTCTAAAGACCCCACTATTTCTAAGGTCGCGCTGAAAATTGGACGCTATGCAAGAAAAAGCCCTCTGCCGACGATATCGTGCTGCCACCTGGCAGTGGCCCTGGGTTCTCCACAAGCTCATGTTTCCCGACGCCACTGCCAGATGGCTTCCATATCTCACGCAGCACCTCCTCTATTTTATCAATGCCAGCCAGATGCGGCCGATTCAACATAGATGAGGCGCTGTCTGAGGCAAGACAAAACATAAATGGCCGCTTGACGAAATACAACCCACTCTACAAGACATGCCCAGGCAACGCAGGGAAAAGACCGACGACCAAATTGCAGCGCAAAAGCGTCGGTGTGCAGCCGCCCGTCATATGAAGCGTGCCCAGGAAACGTCCGAGCGGATTAGCCGCGGATGAGACCTACTCTTGCAGTACGGCCGCTAGAAGTCTATCGTCTTTAGACGACATTTGCAGCGATGCACGCAGCTCCGCGGCCAAATTTTTTCTTCGAGTGAGGCAGCCTGCAGCCCCACCTGTATAAAAATGTGACTTGGCACCTTTACGCACCGGCAGCCCTATCAACTACTGTTGTGTAATGTTGACTAGCGCTAGCTCTCCGCTCTCTGATAATGTAGCAGATTAATATGTCCTGAATACTACACCTCTACATTTCTCTAATAAATTGTTTTGCGCTGTGACAGTTTTCCACTGCAAACATTCTTTATCATCGCACTTCATTGTCGCTTTAGCTCCAGCCTTTGCGCATATCTTACACGGAAATGGACGACTCCCGGGGAAGTGGCGTGGGTATCACAAGTAGTCGGATGGCGGCCATAGGCGCAAATTATTTGCAAGTAACTCAGCATATATTATACCTAAAGGCAACCTTCCGGACAAAATATTTCAAAGATGATGTGTCTTGTGCGCCGCGGATAACCTGATGCCTAATTGCGTTTGATATTGAGCATAAAAACCATGTAGACTTCTATGTCGACATTTTTCTGAGTTTTCAGTATTCATAACCATGAGCGGCCTCTGTCGGCGTTAAACTGGAAACAGCTAGGATGCTTACAGCAATCTCAAAGAACATGTGAAGGAATAATAGGGACGAAACCATAAATTTTTTCTTTGCTGGTGAAAAGGGAAGCGGGGGCTAGAATACTAACTCGGAAAGGGGCCCCGGTGGATCCACCGGGGCCCCTTTCCCCGGGCGGTCTTGGTGACGTCTTCGGCCAGCCGCACTGCCAGAGTTAGTCCTCCAGGCATGCGCTGAGCAGCATAGCCTCCCACTGCTCGACCGTGGTTATCTTGAATAACGAGGTCGTGTTGTGTTTAATGGTGTGTATCCCTTCGCGACATGCCTAGATAGTGTGGTCGAGGTTGGCGCGTGTCACCCCGCACGCATTACATTCTGGTGTATATTCATCTGGATGGATGCGACTACACAGTGAGAGTGTGGGTAATGTACGTTCTTCTAGTAATCGCCACGTTCTATACTGGTGCTTATTTAGTGAGCCGTCAGGTGGTGGGTGCTTCAACCTTACCCTACGGTAATGCATGGGGATTTCGCCATATGTAACCATTCTATCTCTCGCCTGCAACGCCAAGGCTCGACTGCGTCGTCTTCATTTTGCTGCTCTACGGGTTGTCGGCAGGGTGGCTGCTCCGACGACGCGTAAAGAGTTGGGTAGGCAATTTCTCGGGCACCGTCGTTAGTGGCTCGCTCCGTTCTCGGCAACGCCTCAGTGCCCCGGTGCCCAAATTAACTGAACATGTTGAAGAGGAAGTCGGGATGTGCTTGCGAATATGCGGTTTGCTTGCGGTGAGATGAGGTCTCTGGTGAAACTGTGGATAGCCGTTTTGGCGACACTAATGATACAAGAGGGCTTAGTAGTTGGTAGGCCAGAACGACGGATTTTTCATCGCCCTCATAGGGTTGTGCGCTCCTTATGCAGCTGGTGGGTGGTAGTGGCAAGATTCGGCCCCGTGACCACAGCTAGGGACACGGCAAGTTGTGGGTACTCCGCCGCGTCTACGTAAGCTGCATGGGTGGCCCCCTCGTAGCACTTGCTGAATGGGATGAGTGAATAAAAAACGTGCATCAGATGTCCTGGCATAAAATGATGGCATATTTGCCGAACGTGTGATATTTCTGTTTATCATTCCCCAACTAGCGCAGATTCTAGGACTACTGCAATAACCTACAGCGTCGCAACTCAGAGACATTAGTCCAGTTCATATTACAACGCATTTTCACCACTAATTTTAATGGCGGTACCATAGGCAACTGGTAACATTTTCAATGAAGCAATGTTAGGCTGTCTTTGGCATTCTAGCTGAGTTTTGATGATTCTGAAATTTACAAATAACGTTTATTTTAGCATACATTAAAAAATGTGCACAGGCAGTCACGGCCTCTTTCTCTTTTTTTTCATTTTTTAGTTAACGAAGAAAGGAATTTCACGAATAAATAACCCGAACTAGGCGTCCTAATAGGAGAAATCAGTATGATTTTGACACATACTAAGGGGATAACAAATGTGGCATTCTCAGAGCGATGGTGGAGCTAGCAATTTAGGTATAAAACACCTATTTGAATCAATGCGGATGACATTTAGAAAGCGGTCTGAATCACATGCGTCACATAGAGCAGAATGTCTAAGAGAGCTTGCTCGGCCAGCCAACTTTGTGACTTCTATGAAAAGAAAAATTCATTTAGGCTCTTAGTGCTCGAGTCGTGTAATAGCCAAGACAGATGTCGGCTTACAATGAGCGCTTAAAAAATGTCGACAGGTTCTTCACCTTATTTGCGCGCGTGCTCGCGACATTTGAAAAAATGTCGTGTAATGCGTGCGTCATTCACTGCTTATGACGAAGTAAGCTTTATCAGGCATTTACTGGTTGTATTTTCTTTCCGCATCTTATTGCGTCTTGCGTGTAGCATTAGGTTTGGGGTATCTATTTTTGTTAAATGTACTTATGAGGAATAAACTGTACTTGCAGAAACAACTTTGAGTTCTTGAAAACACAATTTCGGACTAAATTTGGACATTTCGTGGAGAAACTGCGTGTATGGAAAATTAGGTCAAATGTAGGAGAAACACAAGACGAGCGCGAACTATTAGCTGATTTTTATTGAGAAAAGAACTTTTGTGCAAAATAACTTTTTTGGAACTACTCATGTGCATGCACGAAGATGTGTCCGGAACGAGATCAAACCGATACATGCGCTTTTAGCCACATGCTATGAGTTGTCAAGAAACATAATCTCTTGATCACGCAGAGACGCAGGTGCTTGACTAAGGCAATCTTTCACCCAACTTGTTAACGTTCAAAGCCTCGATTACTTCTGGGAGGAAATGCTTTTGTTCATATAAATGATGGTTGTCTTATTGAGAGAGGGCGAACATGTGCACTGGCGACAGTGCGTGGACAAATGTGATGTAGGGGTTTCTTCTGAGGAGTTAAAGTGCTCTCTGAGCCGCACGTTAACGCAGCGGTCTGTATGGCTCACATATGCTCGACCACATAAAAGTCGTAATCTGTATACAACGCATGCTACACATGGAATGTATCTTCTATCTTTATGATGTATCCCGAAACATTTACTCAAACCATCAGGTTGTTGTCCTGTCCGCCTCCTGTCGACAAGATCACAAGCTTTTGCTAGTTTATTTGGTGCTGAAGTTCCGAAGTGTGCCCCAAATCTGTAGGCTACCTTTTTAATCTATGGGTGATTCGATGGATATACGGACAAAAATTCAATCTTCTTTTTTTCTAACTTGCTCACTGCTTGGCGCATATTTATTTTATTGTTTTATTGTTTTTACAAGCTTTAGCTTTACACATGCTGAATCTAAAACACAAGAAGATGAGCCCGCATCTTCTACTTTAACTGTTCAGTAACACTAGCAGACATTAAATGCACAGATACATTATGTATGGCTTACTTAATGCTAGGAAAACAATTGAATTCTTTACCAGTTTTCTGTGGCCAGAATAGTAATTCAGCGAAGGTTTGACGGACCTTGGTCTTAATTTGCAACAGACATGATTTTGGCCAAATTTCAACCACAAATGAGACACTGAATACATTTATCTTTCATGGCTTCAACATTGAACTTTAACCGTAGACCATTCTATTTGTAGATTTTTACAACATCCACAATTCTTCGAAGTAAAGATTTATACACACCTATAACTCACTGTTCATCAACAAATTGAAAACTCTTTCACCATACCTGACAGATTATTTTCAAGCCCTCTATCTACTTTGATTATTAAGATGGCGCTAAGAATGAAGTAAAGTAGATCAAGCGCTAGAAAATGATATGTCATGTACGGTGAAACGCACTGTGGTCCATCTCCTGCTAGGTTTTTATATGCAGGCGGGCAAGCTGTCTGGTTTCTTCGGCATGCTCCAGATGTGTAGTGGCGTCAAGGTTTTCCTCGACCATGACCTTCAGTCGATCGTCGTTGCCAAGCGTCTCACGAAACCAGCTTGAAAGACGTTATCGACTTCGTTTTTTGTTGAGCCTTGCTTTAAGATGGGCTCCGTGCTTTCGGATAAATTCGAAAAAATTCGATGAGCACTCGCCAGTAAAACTTTCAATAACCTGAATTTATCCGATAGTCTGATTTTAACTATCAATATTACCCTTTTACTTTATTGCAATCGAATGTTCTTAGCGGTCATTGATACATCTGCCGGGGCGTTTGCCCGATATATGATTCACCTCCCGTCAAAAGTATCTCGTAGACCACACCCATCACATTTACCAAAGGGCGTGTCGCGCACGGGCGAGAAAAGTCGACGTATCACGCCCCCGGGAGCGCGAGACATCTTGATATCGTGAGGTGGTGATATTGTCACGACGATGAAGAAGGCGGCAGTGAAATGGTAGAGACGAAACACTTCATTGGGCTACGTGTGCCCTGAAAATTAAGTAACGCAAAGTCCAAACAAAGCACGCTATACGTAAGATGTATACATAAGATGTATACATCTTATAGCGGATATTACAGTCATCCGCCTTCAGTAATCTGATCGTCCGTGGAACGCGTCATGTTTCGTAGAGATGGAAGCTTCCAGCGCTGCAGCTCGCGTAAACTTGACAGAACAGTCTGAAATAGTTTAAGCTGATTTTTAATTTAGTGTTTCTTGAAACTGACCACATGAGCCAGGTCATGAGGTGAAAATGTGTACTATCAGAGCTATGAAATCAGTAATATTGCTAACCCCTGTCGTTTTACAGATTTCACACTGTCCGGTGGCCAGTGCTTTCTCGTTGTGCGCTAAGTCTTATGGCTCTCCCTGTTTCCAGCGCGAACGTTGAGAGGGCATTTTCAAAGCTGAGAATCATCAGTCGAAAGAAGCGAGCCTTCATCAGTGCACTTGCGTCTGTTACAACAAGCTTTAAGGTTGTAATACGCACAAATTTGTATTCAAATATTCGTGCTTCTGTGTATATGTGTTTGTGCATTCAAACCTTCCAGGCATGTAAAATGCGTTTTTTGTGTTTCGATGCTCTCATGTTCACATTTCATTTAATCTATCTAGGAGTATTGAGAATAAGGCAAAATGGAACTCCGAATTTCCGAAAATTGAAGATTTACCAGAAATAAGCTGCGATAAATGGTGAATTTCCGCCCAAAAATAAACTCCGAAAAACATCCTATGAATTTCAAGGAAAATCAACTATGTAAGCACGGAGCCCAAGTTATTAGGAAAGACAATGCACGGTACGATGTCGGCTAGGATCTTGTTTAGTTGTTCCTTAAGACCGTTCGTCTGGGGGTAGTAAGTCTCCGGGACTAATCTGGCTATACTGCACGATCTCTTGAGTAAGCTCTGCTGTAAACGTCGTCCCTCTGTCGCTGATGAGCACCTATGGCGCACTATGTCGCTGCAGGATGTTCTCGACAAAGAACTTCGCTACTTCGGACGCACTGCCTTTAGGTAGGACTTTTCGGCATACCGTGGGCGGTAATCCGTGGCTACGACCATGCACTTATTGCCAGGTGTTGACGTTGGGAACTACCCCACTAAATCAAACCCGATTTGCTGAAACGTCAGCATGGCGTTTTTCACTGGCTGCGGCAGTCCCTCTGGCTGTACTGGATGTCTCGAGTGGCTGGTAATCTGACCAGGTTTTGACGTAATTATCGACTTCAGCGGTTAGGCGTGGTCAGTCATAATTTTCCTGGTGGAAGCCTTAGTTCCATATTAACTAACTGCACGCGTCGTGCGCTCTAACTTATTAGCACACTCTACAACAATCGGGAAGCTTCCTATGCATTCCGGCGCGGCCTGTGGCAAGTTTCGATAGCACGTGTAACGATAAGAAATGAGCGCACGTGCAATATGATGTTGGCGATAGTTGCAGAACGGCTGACTTATTTTCTTTACCAAGCGCGCGGTGTCCTTATAGTGAGTCGTATTTTCACAGCGACTATAGTATCCCATCCCTTTTTTGTTCAATTGAGTTACACATTCTAGTCAGCCATGCATACCGCACCACATACCCTGCTTGGAGCCGCTTCGTTCTATCTTTCAGGTAACCTGCGGTGCGTGCAAAGGCTGCGTGAACAGAGGTATCTCGTCTCTTCTCTAGCGCTTACTTTCAAGTGCTTGCTGTGGACAGTCACTTTAACCGCACGTTTTTCAGACGCTTTCAACTCAGATTTCTCAGATTCTCTGCTCTCTTCTCTTCGCCATGTATGATGGTGACTGCTATCGGTCAGTCGCATCCGTATACGATTCTCCCTTTGCACATTACACTATACTTGTCAAGATAGTTAATACGATAGCGTTTACTGCAAGCTGCCCAGCCTATAGAACTATAA
This sequence comes from Rhipicephalus sanguineus, assembly GCF_013339695.2. Taxonomy (NCBI): domain Eukaryota; kingdom Metazoa; phylum Arthropoda; class Arachnida; order Ixodida; family Ixodidae; genus Rhipicephalus; species Rhipicephalus sanguineus. The sequence goes on along the minus strand of NW_023615788.1, from coordinate 20,057 downwards.
AATTTAGCTGTCTAATAGATTCCTATTGCTAGCGATGCCTGCTCATTAAGACGGTATTGTTCCAGTAAGGCGGATTCAGTGTTTTAGCGCACCGTGATTGAATGTCCGGTAAGCAACCTTGCGGTCATGTTTTGACAGTTCTAGCCACACGGAAGCAGAGTATAGGACCCACACCAGATTTCCAGGTCATGCAGGTGACTTTAATTCTGCCGGTTATATTGATTATAGGATCGAAAAATAAGCAAACCAGCCTTAAACACATTGCAGTAATACAGCAAAGAATTTTAATATCTTACATATAACAAGAAAAGCAAGGCGACATCCTGAAGTTCAGTGTCTCAGTTACAATGTATAACAGTAATTATAATGAAAACGAGCAGATAATGAAGCCAAGGAAAGTATACAGGACGTTAATTGCTCTGTAATATGTTTGTTGCAGTAATTATTATATTGATGTGAAGAAGGTAATGTGTACGAAAAGCCAACTTGCCGCCGGCAAGCGCGAAACCTGCAACCTTCGAATTACGATGCTCTACCAATTGAGCGGTGGTCGTCCCCTCATCCACTTCATCGGGGCGAAGAAAGATTGTCCACACTCGCCGTCATGGCTACCAGTGGCGCTGACTAACACTCCCCTGTTTGCCTGCACATAGGTATCGATGAAGCGCATGAGGGAACGACCGCCGCCGTAGCTCAATTGGTAGAGCATCGAGCGCCTAATCCGAAGGTTGCAAGTTTGGTCCTCGCTGGCGGCAAGTTGTCTTCTCGTCCACTTTACTTTCTTCCCATCTATATCAAAATTACTACAATAAATTTAAAACGGTACAATTAAACGTCCCATAATCTTCCGCGGCTTCATTATCTGCTGGTTTTAATTAAGGTTTTCTCAAACTAAGGAACGAGCCCTAAAAATTACCTTCTTTATTCATAGTACTAATTAGGCACCCGCTGTACTAGGGGTTATCGGTGAATGTTCTGCATTGCCATTTGCTTTGAGATGATGTTCTACACACTTATTACGAAAACCGCTCGTCTTTTCTAAAGGTGAAAGCATGCGTGTAGGCACTTTGCGTAGTTGTCCATCTGCGAAGCAGGTGAAAAATGTTATGCGATAGTATTGTTACGTAAATGACACGAGGCGTGACTATTTACAAGTGTATTTACACTGATGTGCACAGCATCGAGCAAGATGGAGGACAGCACCCACAGCAGACAGCCAGGCCAGTCCTCTTTGTCGTCTTCTGTACGCAGAATGTCTGGCTCTTGATGGTTAGCTACGTAGCATTACCCCCGGCGGTAAAAGCGCCGTCTCGGTGCGCTTTAACCATGTTCTTCAGAAGGAGGGCGTTATTGTTTTAAGCCGACTGACGTGCACTACGTCACTGGGCGTGTTTGCAGGCGGTTAGTCTCGGAAACGGGAACGATCTCGTAGGTGACGTCCGTTACCTGGCGGACGATACGGTACGGACCCATGTAGCGGGATAACAACTTCTCGGACAGCCAACACGACGAACCGGGCACCACAGGAGAACTAGGGAACCAGGCGAGAAACGGACGTCGACATGCCTGCTGTCGTAGAGGGTCTTCTGGGCTGCTTGTGAAGCCGACAGCCTAGAGCGGGCTATCTGACGCGCGTGGTCGGCACGAGCGATAGCATCCCGTGCGTATTCGCTCGGCGGAGATGTAGTAGCCGGAAGTAGGGTGTCCAGTGGTAACGCCGGATCACGGCCATAGAGCATACAAAAGGTGAGTAACCGGCGGTATCATGACGCGATGAATTGTAGCGAAGGTCACGTGAGGTAGCGCCAGGTCCCAGTCATGGTAGTCAGATGAGACATACATGGAGAGCATGTCCGTGAGAGTGCGATTTAGGCGCTCGGTGAGGCCATTTGTTTGGGGATGGTAGGAAGTGGTCAACTTGTGCTGCGTTGAGGAAGAGCGTAAAGATCGTCAATGACTCGTGACAAAAATGCGCGGCCACGATCGGTGAGCAGTTGACGAGGAGCGCAATGGGTGTAAATGACGTCGTGGAGCAGAAAGTCGGCAACGTCAGTAGCAGTGCTGGTGGGGAGCGCTCGAGTGATGGCGTACCTGGTCGCATGGTCTATAGCAACGGCGACCCACTTGTTGCCAGAGCTGGACTCAGGAAAAGGGCCGAGAAGGTCTACACCAACACCCAGAAAGGTTCGGTAGGGATGGAGATCGGGTGAAGGAGTCCAGCGGGGGTGCGGCAGGACGCTTCCGACGTTGGCATTTATCGCAGGAGGCCACGTAACGTCGAACGGACCGGGCGAGACCGCGCCAAAAGAAGCGGCGCCGGACACGGTCGTACGTGCGAGATATGCCCAAGGTGGCCGGCAGTGGGCTCGTCGTGAAGCTCATGCAGGACCGTTGAACGCAAATGTTTAGGCACGACGAGAAGTAACTCGGGGCCATCGGGCAGACGCTACGACGGTACAGCGTGCCATTCAAGAGGCGAACATGCGGAGTGACGCGTCGTTAGGGGCAGATTCGAGACGGCTAATGAGTGATCGCAAGGAAGCATCGCGACGTTGTTTCTTCCCAATCTGAAGAAACTGAGACATGGACATGACGCTGGGGCTAGGCTGGATGACCGATCCGTCTGGCTTTTCAACAGGGTAACGAGACAAGCAATCGGCGTCCGATGGAGGCGTCCGACTTGTAGCAACTGAGTAGGAGTACTCGTGAAGACGCAGCGCCCACCGGCCAAGTCGTCCAGTAGGTCCTTCAGCGAGAAAGCCAACAGCGTGCGTGATCTGTCACGACACGGAAACGGGCGGCCATACAAGTAAGGGCGGAATTTTGAAACCGCCAGACAAGGGCAAGGCATTCTCGTTCTGTTATAGAGTAATTGCGTTCAGACTTCGGGAGGAGCCGTCTTGCGTACGCAATAACACGATCAGTGCCCCGCTGCGTTTAGGCCAATACTGCGCCGATGCCGTGACCACTAGCGTCTGTGCGCACTTCTGTAGGAGCATCAGGGTCAAAATGTGCAAGAATAGGTGGTGTCGTTAGAGCGGTGATTAGCTGAGAAAAGGCGTCAGCTTGGAGAGGACCCCAACAAAATGGGACGTCTTGTTTGAGAAGGTCAGTGAGTGGGCGTGCGAGTGCCGCGAAGTTTTCACGAAACGGCGAAAGTACGAGCACAGGCCCACGAAACTGCGAACATCATGGACAGAGCGAGGAACGGGGAAGTTCGTTACAGCGCGGACTTTGGCCGGGTCTGGTCGTACACCGGAAGCGTCAACGAGGTGGCCCAACACAGTAATTTGACGAAGACCGAAGTGGCACTTCGAGGAATTGAGCTGGAGGCCAGCTTGTCGGAATATTGATAGAATGGTCGAAAGGCGTTCAAGGTGTTTTGCGAAGGTGGATGAGAAGATGATCACGTCGTCCAAGTAACACAAGCACGTCGACCATTTAAATCCTTGAAGCAGCGTGTCCATCATTCTCTCGAAGGTTGCTGGAGCGTTGCAAAGACCGAAGGGCATGACCTTGAATTGGTAAAGGCCGTCAGGGGTAACGAAGGCGGTCTTCTCACGATCCATGTCGTCTACAGCAATTTGCCAGTAGCCAGATCGGAGGTCGAGAGATGAAAAGAAGGTGGCGCCATGGAGACAGTCGAGTGCGTCGTCAATACGTGGAAGAGGATACACGTCTTTCTTGGTAATTTTGTTGAGGTGGCGATAATCAATGCAGAAACGCCATGAGCCGTTTTTACTAATACCACGGTAGAGGCCCAAGGGCTAGACGATGGCTCGATGATATCTTTCGCTAGCATTTTGGCCACTTCTTTTTGAATCACTGCTCGCTCTGATGCAGACACGCGGTAAGGCCGACGGTGGATGGGTGCAGAGTCACCGGTGTTAATTCGGTGAGTGACAATCTTAGTCTGGCCCAAGGGACGATCATGGATATCGAAAATGTCACTATAGGAGGCCAAGACCTGGGAGAGAGCGTCGGCCTGATCAGGAGAAAGGTCTGATCCAATCATGTTTCGAAAAATGGCGGCGTCAGAACCGGGCAACCGTGAGACTTCAGCTTGGTCCGGAGCAGTTACGGCGACAACGTTGATATCATCGTCGGTTATAGCTGTGAGTGGGCGAGCGACATCTGGTAGGGCAACACTTGGGGATGAGGCCGAAATTGAGGAGCGGAAGGAAGACGGAGTTATCCACTATGGTGGCGATGGTATGCGGCACAGTAATATTGCGCGTAAGTCGTGCGTCTGTTATAGGTGTAACGATGTAGTCGCCGTCGGGAACTGGAGGGGTCGATGACAAACAGACGTACGTCACTGCTCGAGGTGGCAGGCGAACAAAAGTGGTTGGGCTCAAGCGGCTGACGGGCTTTTCACAGTTATCGGCGAGAAGAGGAAGATCGAGGCTGAGTGTACCAGAAGAACAGTCAATTAAGGCCGAGTGTGCCGAAAGGAAATCAAGGCCAAGTATGAGGTCATGAGGGCAACGAGCTAGAACGGCGAAAAGGACGACGGTGTGACGACCGGCAATGCTGACACGAGCAGTGCACATTCCGATTACTTCTACAGTACCGCCATCGGCAACACGTATCGCCTGTGTCGTGGACGGCGTCATAATCTTCTGCAAACGGCGGCGTAGAGGGGCGCTCATAATAGACAGGTGCGCGCCTGTGTCAACGAGGGCGGTCACAGGAACATTGTCGACTTTTACTTCAAGCAGGCTGTGGTGTGTGGGCAGCGTCAGTAGAGGATTTGTAGGCGTCGACGGTATTGCAGCTTCACCTCCATAAGCTGCAATATCTAGTTTTCCTGCTGCGAGCGTCCAGAGAAGGTCGGCGAGGGAAAGCGTCGAGGCTGCGGAGAGCGGGATTGGCGGCGTTGCGGCGACGGCGAGCGGGAGTAGCGGCGAACGGGCGAAGTAGCGTCATTGGTGAGAGGTTCGTGAGAGGACGAGTAGAAATTGGAGGGTGCAGCGGCTGAACGTGTAGAAGTGGTAGGGCGCATGTAGGTAGGGTAGGTCTGGCGTGGTGGGTTTGACCAACGGCGACGGCAATAGCGAGAAACGTGCCCTGGCTGGTGACAGGAAAAGCAGATAGGCTGGTCATCGGGTGTTCGCCATTCCGTAGGGTTGCGGAAGGGCACTGTAGGAGAGGATCGGCGAGCGTTGCCTGGGGGGTAAGGCGGTACTACAGGGCGAGTCAGGGGACATGCTGAAGGAAGGAGGGTTGCAAACTCCTGCCTGACCACAGCTTAATGAAGGCCACCGATGGCTGTGAAGGGTCAGTGGTGTGTGCTGTAAAAACGGGTGGTTGAATGGGAGCAGGACAGGCAGCTTCAATCTCCCGACGAACAATGCGCGTGACATTGTCATAGGTGGGCGGCTGGGGAGCGGCTTCACAAGATGAGGTTGCGGCCGTGTTGGGAAGCCGCGTAAATCTCTGAGTTATACGGCGGCTCTTGGCTTGTTCAAACCGTCGGCACTCTTTGATGATTGAGTCGACGGTGGCAACGTTGGTATAAACAAGCAGGTTGAAGGCATCGTCTGCGATACCTTTCAGCACATGCGATACCTTCTCCGACTCAGGCATGTGCTCATCAACCTGGCGACAAAGGGCGATGACGTCGTGAATGTACGCGACGTACGATTCCGTAGAGGTCTGTGCTCGAGTTGCCAGTTGATTCCGCGCAGCCATCTGCCGTCCAGCGGTGTTGCCAAAAAGGTCGCGGATCTTCTCTTTGAAGGATTCCCAGCTCGTAATGTCAGATTCGTGCGTCTCGAACCACACCCGCGGTGGGCCATCAAGGTAGAAAAGTACGTTGGCGAGCATAAGGGTCGGGTCCCACCTATAGCTGGCGCTGATGCGTTCATACAGGTTGATCCATTTGTCAATGTCAACGCCATCCTGTCCGGAGAATACGCCAGGATCACGAGCAGGAGCTAGGACTACGTAGGTCGAAGCCACGGGACGGGGGGGGGGCAGGCGGTGACGACGATGTTCCGTCAACTTGTGACATGGTCGGACCCGCGATGATACGGCCGTTGCGGAGCTTCGTGATGGGTACAGGGAACAACCAGCGCCTCCACCACAAAGATGTTACGTAAAATGACACGAGGCGTGACTATTTACAAGTGTATTTGCACTGATGTGCACACATCGGTCAAGATGGAGGACAGCACCCACAGCCGACCGACAGGCCAGTCATCTTTGTCGTCTTCTGTATGCAGAATGTCTGGCTCTTGATGGGTTAGCTACGTAGCAATATGAAGACGAACACTGCTTGAGTTAACGAAAGCGGCAAACACGGCGCTGGAGTCACCCTGTTCTGATCCATCGGAAAAGGTCGTGTGCACTCAGGTATAGGTCAATGATTACATTCTCTGAGTCGGTAACCGCCAGACTGGCGCACGTAACATTGGAATGCCAGAACGAGCCGATGGAGGTGCAGCGCCCTCCTTTGGGCGGCGTGCGAACCGGAGAGCGCGCGACCGCAAGAAAGGAAATGAAGGCGCAGCTTGGCTGTGGCACGTGAAGCCACGGTTCGCGTTCCCTGCTGGCGTCGATTCTGGTTCAGCCGTCTCTTTCTTTCGCTCCTGTGACATAACCCTACAGGTGGTGATGTAGGGCGAAGACAATAACTTATCCGAACGCACCCTCCACTGAACAAGCCTCACGTCTGCAGGACGTCTCGACGGTGCAATTGCCTCTCTTATCCTTCTGGCCCCAGAACCCGCAAGTTTGGTTTCACCAGAACGAGACAGCTGTGATCAAGGCTCCTGTGGCATAAGCCTACAGAGGCAATATTACCTCCGACACTCGTCCATCGCGAAAACTTTGGGAGGCCGTCCTCGCGCGTGTTCACCTCCAGAACCAGAAACGTATCCTGGATCAAACTGAGCGAGCACCGGCGGTCACTGCTGTCCTGGAATAGGGAATAAACTCAACCTTGACGTCCTCCCAACGTAATACGTTTTTTTTTCTTTTGGATTCAACAGGTTGTTTCTTTTTCATCCACCTATCTATACGCTTCAGTAAGACGTTCTGGTGGGCTAGTTGGTTCTATATCTATGAGTCTTTGTCGAGTTAAAGTTGTTATTAGACACAAAAAGCTCTTGCCAAAGCTTTCACTCATAGACTAGGGCTCTTTAGCCGTTATTTCAGCGTTGTTAAATGTTAGTCATTGGCAAGATAGCTTTAGAAAAAAATGCGGTCTCAATTACGGTTAAACACGTAGCTCACTCCAATATTTCGTACATCTGACGTGTCGAAAAAAAAAATTCCAGAGAAAAATGGCGCACACTGAGAAAGATACGATGAAGTTGTCAAAAACACAATGACATGCATGCATTTAGTCAGCACTATTACATTGGCCTAGAGTATGTCCGAGAGTGAGTGAGAGTGAGTGAGTGAGTGAGTGAGTGAGTGAGTGAGTGAGTGAGTGAGTGAGTGAGTGAGTGAGTGAGTGAGTGAGTGAGTGAGTGAGTGAGTGAGTGAGTGAGTGAGTGAGTGAGTGAGTGAGTTTGTGTGTGTGTGTGTGCGTGTGCGTGTGTGTGTGCGTGGTGTGTGTGCGTGCTGTGTGTGTGGGTGTGTGTGGGTGTGTGTGTGTGTGTGTGTGTGTGTGTGTGTGTGTGTGTGTGTGTGTGTGTGTGTGTGTGTGTGTGTGTGTGTGTGTGTGTGTGTGTGTGTGTGTGTGTGTGTGTGTGTGTGTGTGTGTGTTGCAATAACTGCAATAACTATCCGTTATTAGAGCGCAACCGCACCAGGATGAGGTATTTCACCCTACCTTATGTTATTTTCCGATACAATCACTCGCAGAAACTTTATCTCAATGTAATGCTAAACCAAAACAATCACCAATTTATTCATTGAGCGTCAGCCACTACATTGATCACTTTATGGCGCAAGCGAACTGTGCTTGATATGTATTTAGCATTTGGTAACATATTTATTTCGCACTAAAGTGTTTCGATAAAAAGATATATACCTCTAACCTTAGCATTTTATATTCAACGAAATGCCACCGAGCATCATCGGGACAAGATGACAAAGCCGCCAAAACACGAGCGCTAAATGCATCTGCGAACTCGCGTGCTTGCGTCGGTGTGCTAAGCTGACACACAAACGAACTCACGCACGACGCTATCGCCTGCGCTGTCTGCCAACCGCTCCACGGCCTGTAATCCTCGAGGTACCATCAGCAACGAGTTTTCTACAGGGGCTTCGAGTTCCTCTAGCGCAGGCTGCATGCTGTCAAACCTGGTTGACATGAGATTTGTGTAGTAAACATGCGTGGGTGAAGGAGGAAAAAAAGGTAACGTATAAGCTTACGTACAGCAAAATTTACTTCCGCGTTCGCCATAAGTTTGAGAGAGTGGTGCGTGAAAAAATATTTATTTGTTGCAATGCAGGTTGTGTTCGCAGAGTGGAAGCAGCTTTAAAACATCGTTAGTCGCGATCGCTTGCAGCCGACAGCGAGTGCCCGTCTTGTTGAGTATAAAAAAGGTTTAGTGAAGTAAATGCCACGGTTATGTTGCCATTACTTCCGTGAATCTTCCATTTCCGACGTATCATGGCATTGATTCTTCATCTACGAACGTAATTGGCTGTATGTCGCTGTAGTCTTATCATGTAGCTCACTACAGGCGGCTTCTAACTGTAATTTTAGGTTGTCACCAACTTGTAGTGTCAATTGCGTAAAGTGTGCTAAAGAAATACAAACAACTTTAGCCTCGAAAAGCAATTCGCTACTCCGACAGAAAATAAAAAAATGAAGATGCTACGTGATGTGGAAAACCGGAGTAAGTAAAGCTTTATTGAGCCAGAAGGCTATGTTCGGATAACGACAGTCACGGGAGGCTCACGCTTTTCTTTCCACCTCAGCAATTTTTTTTGTGTGTGGTACTGTGAAGTTCCTCCGTACATTGGAACCGAGGTCATTTTTCAGCGCATGCCTTTGCTCTAGCGCAAAGAAAAAAAGAAAGTTAAAAGATGCTTCGACTTTCAGAGATTGTAATGAAAGTAAGCAATTTTTTCTACACTTTCCTAAATTTTGTGCTTCTGCTGACGAATTCTGCCATGAAAATAAGGTGCACTCGATTGCTCCATTTGTCTAACTAGCACAATCAGACAACCTCAACAGTTCTTTCACGTCAATGGTTGGAAAATCGTGCTTGTGTGCTAGGAGCACCGATGTCAAAGTAATAACAGAAGTCATGTATGTATGTATGTATGTATGTATGTATGTATGTATGTATGTATGTATGTATGTATGTATGTATGTATGTATGTATGTATGTATGTATGTATGTATGTATGTATGTATGTATGTATGTATGTATGTATGTATGTATGTATGTAATGTAGTCATAGAGCGAAAAAAATTCGGCAGATCTCACGCCTTGTGGAAATCCGTTCCATGCAGAGCAGTCGGCGAATAATTGTCTATGCTGCAATTTTTTTGCTTTGAGCCAAGCGTTACGAGGCGGATCGACGTGTTTCTGTAAGCGTAGTGGTTGTGTGCACATCGTGGGCTTACGAGGAACATCGAGCACCTTGGCGTTTAAAGGGTAACTTGTGGTCTGTCGCAACGTCAGCACTCACGTTAGAGCGGAGACGTCAGTATTATCGAAACGAAGTGCACTTTACGGTGGGATTATGCGAATATCATACATAACTTTCGTTAGCGTATTCGTGTGGGGTCGAGCAACGCTTGAATATAGCTTGCTGAATCATAGGAATACAAATGTAATGTTTATTAGACTGCTATATAAGCGGAGCCAACAGTGGAGCCAACACTGGAATTGACGTTAACCCGACATGACGCCTGTGTCATAGGAGTACATATGTAAGGCTTATTGCTCTGTTGTAAAATTAGATAGGTAGCACTGCAACCACAAGTGACGTTGCACCGACATTACGCCTGCATAGGGTATTTTTCCAAAGCCGTTTCAAGACCTGGCATGGCTCTACGGTGGAATACCTGACTGCCACGCAGAGTCCTTGGGTTAGATTCCTGCTGCGATCCTGATTTTGATACTTTGGATCGTCGGGTTTGCATTGCTGAGTCGGTTCTTTCTTAACGCTCTCGAATTTAAATTATAAAATATCTGTTGTCGCCTATTCCTGTGGTAGAGAAAAAACTCTCAATCACCTGTGGCGCATACCCGCATACCGCGGGCCCGTGGTACACGGGCATGTGCCACAGGTGTTTTTAGGAAAGGGTTTGACGATGCACGCGAACAAGATTTTCACGTTAGTCATGTCATGACCACATTATGAAATTCGCAAAGCCCTTACCGTCCCATACAAATTTTGGTCTACACCAAGTTAAGGAAGCGATCACGGAAGGAAACAGAAAAGGAGAAGGCAGGGAGGTAACCAGAAAAACTTTCCGGTTGGCTACCCTACACTGGGATTAGGGAGGAAGGAGAATAGAAAGATGAGAGAGGCGATCCACGAGAGCAAGGCAAATGTTTGGGAATGCATCATTCTCTCTGGACTGAACTTTCTCAGTTCGGTTACCTGATATTACGCCTATTTTCCAGGCTGAATAGGTGGATAGCAAAACGGCGCGTCGTCTGCTACAGCACTTCCGGTTCACGGAACCTTCAAAGCTCAGCTCATCGCTGCTTCAAGTTGTGTGCAGTTCAGTGTAATCGGGGAGGATGCAAGATAACTGGGAACAACCGCGCCGCAGAAAGTACGTTTCTCCCCGATTGCACTGAACGGCACACACATTAAAACAGCGAAGAGCTAGGCATCGAACCGGAAGACAACACTTTGCTATCCACCTATTACTCGCTATAGTCCTAGCATTACGTATATTGCCTCAGGGTCTGTCGGATGTGGTTATTCTAACAGACCGCCTCTCTGTCTGTTCTTCCTTAAGTGCACCTTATATATCAAGTACCTTAGAGACAATCTGTTCGCTAATTCCAGGACAGTTACGGCTTATTCATTTAGTGTGGGTACCTGGCCATAGAGCTTTAATACTCAATGAATATGCGGATGCACTTGCAGATATCATCCCACGATGGCCCTGTAATTTCAATATTGCCGACATCGGCATATGTCACTGCAGCGAGATTTGAAAAGCTTACAACGTCCAATAACTTCGTCAAATCTCCCTTGTTTTCATCAGATTTCCCACACTGACGTTTCTTTGGAAGAGCAGATGGTGTTTCTCTAGAAAGGAAGAAATATCAGTTACAAGGCTGTCGAGCCCCCCCCCCCCCCCCCTGAACTTTTACCTTCACAGGTCTGGTCTGGCTCAGCCACCGTTATGCCTTCACTGCAATGAGAGTGAATCTCTGGATCACTTCTTTTTGACGTGCCGAAGGTTTAAAACTCAAATGAAAAGACTACTAGAAGAACCCCTTAGAAAGATGGGCTTAAATTTGTCACTTCTGGTGGTTCTTTCACTTGGTGCTACCGTGGTTGGTTTTAGCCACAAGAGTGTTTTCGACGCTGTATGCAATTTCCTACGAGAGACTAAAAGAATTTAATGTTAAGTGTAACTTAATTCAGTTACTTTTTCGAACGTTTCTTTGCTTAATCGCAGCTCTATATACAGGTATTTATGGCCGTTTTTCTTTCGGGTTCTTTTTTTCTATTTAAGCTTTAAGAAGTTTCACCTTTAATATGTAACGCATAAACTATTCATTTTTAAAAGACTTTCCTGCAGAAAGTGAATTAATTCTTTAAGAAAGGCACTGTCCGATTCATGGCATATCCCCCGAAGTGGGTTGCGCCAAGTGTCTAAGGAACAATAACAACAACAACAACAACAACAACAACAACAACAACAACAACAACAACAACAACAGCATTTCAGCCTTCAAAAAAACAGTGGACGGCGCTTCGTGATTACACTTATGCTAATCATCAGTCTACCCCACAATGCGCGTTTTAACACAGTGATAACCAATAATATCTAAGAGATTGTAAGCGAGATTGTTTTCTTTTATCGCTTAAACCTGCTTTCTATGAGTAATAAACAGTCACGAAATTATAAAAATGTTTAATTTCAATCTATCTCAAAGCATTACAAGGAAGAATACAGACGCAATTTTCAGAGAGATGCCAGGAATAGAATCAGAGGTTTATAACATCCTAAGAGACGACTTCGTTTATATGACCAAAAAGACTATTGAGTTTACAAACGCCTGTTTGTAAGCAACACCAACACATAACTTCTTAGTTCCAGAGTTTCAGAGGGGAAAAAGCTTTTTTTTTTTTAATTTAGCTATATACACTGTCGTATCGAAAAAAAAAGAAAGTAGATGACGGGAAACAGGGGTCTTGTCACCAGTAAACGGGCTCAGTAGCCTAACGGAGAAAAAAATGATAAAAAAAGAAGGAGACATGAGTTCATTTCCCGTGCGAGGCACAACCTACAGCGGCAGCACTTTGGCGCGACGAACGTGAAACAAAGAGCGGAACGAAGAGCTGCAGAAGCAGTAACAAGCAGCACGACAACGAAGAGTCCGACGCCCGGGGTTTGGTAGGGGGGCAGTTGGGTTGTTTTCCGCGTGTCGCGTGCCTGCTAATTGGATCAATTAGCAATAAAAGTGACCCCGTCCTTGGGCGCGCAATCATTACGCGCTGCACGCCGCCGCCTTGGACGGCAGCAGCAAAACCCCAGCCCTCGGATGCCGTCACACTAATGACGTGGCTGGACGTGCGCGTTTAAAACAAGCACGCCCTTTCACCCTCTCCCTCGACTACCACAAGCCTTCACGCTATGCCACTCCGTGAGCGGGTGCACACTGTTGCCTGTTGGCTCCAATCAAGAAGGCCGCAAGTCAAACAAAGTCGGCTGCCTGTGCGCCTCTCAATTAGTTACAGCCGCAGAGCACGCCGAATGGACTCATGCACTGCCAATAGCCTGCGCCGCTACGCTCGCGTGAACACTGGGAGCCCACGTTTTCGGCTCTTCGCAAGAGAAAAAAGCCGTGGCGAGTCTTTTATATTTATTTGTTTGTCCCCGCGTCTCGACCACGAGCCTGCGGGTCATGCACGAGCCAGGTCACACAGCAGCTGTTACTTGAGTCAAGCATAGTTCGCGATAACCTCTCGACGCTGATGCCATACGTTCGCTAGAAGTTGCAGGGTCAGTCGGATTATTCGAAAGCAGAAAGAACAAAAAAGTATCTGCTGCATTCATAAGTCTAGTATGGTACTTCCCCCGTCAAATGCCCGCATTCCACATGATTCTGCAAAATATAATAAAAAACGTACAGTCGAAAACTATTGTTGTACCCGTCATGTCGTTTCTATTTACGACCCTAGTCTTTACGGACTGGAAAATTCTTTTTTTTTCGAAATTTATCCAACTAGCCCAACTTTCCGCTTTAAATATTGTAAGCTTGTACTCTTACGGTTTGTCTAACAGCCGTGCTTAATCCTGCTCCTTCATGTCGCGCATTGCAGACTCCGAACTTCTGTTTCAACATTTCGCAGGTGAGCTATTTGTGCTTGTGTGTGCACGTTCTGTGGTGCTAGGAGAAGAGAGATAAAGCTAACCATGAGGGAGTAAATCTGTATGTATGTATGTAGTGTATGTATGTATGTATGTATGTATGTATGTATGTATTGTATGTATGTATGGTATGTATGATGTATGTATGATGTATGTATGTATGTAGTATGTATGTATTGTATGATGTAGGTATATGTATGCATGTATGTAGTCATAGAGGCAATACGCTTAGCTCACACCCATTTGCTTCAGGAGTCACCAGCGCGTTACGCAGACAAACCTTGCATAACCAAACTGCGTACAAAACGTGCACAATTTGCTTAGCTTCAGCGTGAGGCTAACGCGCTTTAAGCATGCCTTTACAAGACAGTGATTGACAAGGTGATTACAAGCGGCTACCGTTATTCGGTACGGCGGGACCACACCGTTGACCCTTACCAAAATATTACCTATTCAGAACATCTTGTTTACCCAGCCACGTGCCCTAGCTGAACTTGTTAGCTCCATAACCACCACCTTCGGTATCGGGTTCCATTACACAGTCTTTGCATAGCCGAATTCAATATGGCCTCGCTGTTAAAACGCAGGAAGCTTTCCGCGTATTGAGGGTGAGCGCTGTTGTGAAGAAGGCGAGCGAGCCGGTTGGGCATGAGCCGCAATGCGCTGTAATTTAAACCGCCTCCTGCGAATGAGCTCGGCGCTTTCAGGGGACGGTTTTCCGCGAAAGCTTGCAGGCGTTTCCCGTGAAGACCACCGGCACGTGTCATAATTCGCTGCAGCCCTAGGCGAATGACTCTATTGAAAAGCTCGTGGAGTCCTAAGTGCTGCGGTATTCGATAGCAACCGGCGGTTTTCACTCAGACGCCGAACATTCGAACGGGCAATCGGGGCTCCGGTTTCGAATAGATAAAGCAGCGGAAAACGCCCAAGCATATGCGTACTGCCACAATTATATCTTTCTTTTTCTTTCGTTCTGTTGTATAGACGCTAGTGTCGTGCCCTGTATAAAACTTTACTCCCGGCCTTCTACTGAACAGCCCACGCGAGAGTGCTACATGTACTGACATGTTGCAAATAAAATGTAGCTAAGGCCACCGAGATAAATATACAGAACATTTCTGATTAAGTAACTAGGAGCCAAAATGACTGCAAGTGGGATCACAGGACACGCAGTTTAATAAAATAGGTTTCGTATGGTGTGCGCCGGGTAAAAGTAAATAAAATATAGTGGGTGGCACTGCCATACGCAATAACCAAAACCTTGAATAACATTTTATTCTCGAAAGACCTGCTCTGTCGCATGGTAAAAAAAAATGTTTGTGGGCGGAACATGAGAAAAATATGTATGTTTTGGAGTTAGCGTTGTGAATTGTTTGGCCTACTTTCTAATTGATGGTGCAATTCGGAGTGTGTAACGAATGTTCTGTGTCAGAATTTCAAAAAAAAAAAAAGGGGAACGTGGAATTGACATCGAAAATTATGTAGGATATCGATTCTCTGCAAGAGCGAATATATTGTACTTAAAGGCATTAGATGTCCTCGCGAGAATTGGATTGGGCCGCTGTCAAAATTTGTGTTGGCTTTGTCGGCGTTTCCCGGTACATTAAGACGTTTGCCATGCTTGAACACTTGCGTGTGTATCAAGATAAGTTTGCACGCATACATCGCCTCTTCAATCCAATATGTTTCACACTATGCAAACAATAGCTACGCCCATTCGGAGAAATGTAATAACTATTCAAATGGGCTCAGTAACAAAAGAGCAAATGCCCTGGACAATTAGGCTCTTTCAAGGCAGCTCACACTATGTGCTCCATACTCACTCTCTCTCTCTCTCTCTTCCGCTCGCTCCCTTTCTTTCTCTCTCTTCAGCTCTAACATTCAGGCTCCCCCATCCCCTTTTCCAGTGTAGGGTAGCATACTAGTCATTCTGAACTGGTTAACAACCCTGCATTTTCCTTCTCTCGTGCTGTCCTTTCCTTCCTTCTTTCAAAGCAGCTGGCAGTGAGAGGTTCGGGAAATCAACGGCTCCAAAACATTGGCAATCTGTTGCCACTTTCGATGGGTTCAAAACAGCCGAATCAGCCGATTGTTGTAAGGATACTTAGTTTGACATAACCCCCCATCCTCTACCCAATAAGTAGATGATTGGCCTAAACACGGCACGGATGTTCGAAATCGGGATAGGTACTTCGGTGAGCACGACGAAGCCTACAACGACCACGACGAGGACTTGTTGGCGGGTGCAATGAAGCAGGCGTTGTACAGACCTTCATCTCTTCCTGCAGACGCTTCTGTACTGGACGGAGCATACATCGGGAGAATACAATGAAATGAGAGTGCCACCAACGTTAGGGATCACTGCAATCACAGTCCGCAAGACGACATTTCATGTGGTCTTTCTTTGTAATTCCGGGCATCTGTAGCAAGCGGAAACAGACTAACACTTAATAAATTGAAAGTCCAAAACCGTCTAATCGGACGTTTTGCAAACCGATTTACAGCTTTCTAATTGGAAATGTTCGCCGAGCTTTGTTGCTTTGGAAATTTGTTAATTGATGCTGCCTAATTAAGCAATTAAGCAGCCCGCAAGAAAATAGTGCGATTTAATCCAAGCAGTAGTATGTAATATGCATGGTAGCTCGTTCACTGAGCGTTCCGACCCACAGCCCCCAATCGGGACCATGAAATTTAAACAGCTGTTGACCGCAATTTACAGCACAGATTATCCGTAAGAAAATCAGGTGAAGATTGCACTAAACCGCGCAAGGTTAAAAACAACGAAATTGGACGATCTGAAGACTAATCTGGTTCCTTCTAGGAGGTTCCTAGGCATTAGCTAGGTGATGCAGTTTGTTTCTAAGTTGCTTCTAGGTCACAGTTAGGCTTTAGATAGGTGATGCTAGGTTGTTTCTACGTTGATTTTCAGCGCAGAGAGGTTTAAGATAAACATTATAAATGCAATCCTACGATACAGGCGTCATATAAGATTAACGACTGGGTTCCAGTGTTGGCTCCGCTTTTCTACCAGGTAATAAACATTACATTTGTATTCCTATGATTCAGCAAGCTATATTCAAGCGTTGCTCGACCCCGGAGGAATACGATAACAAACGTTACTTATGATGTTCACATCATCGCACAGTAAGGTGCACTTCGTTTCGATAATACTGACGTATGTGCTCTAACGTGAGTGCTGATACTTCGTGAGACCATAAGTTACCCTTTAAACGTCAGTGTTGTCACCGAGCCCAGCAAGCCCACGATGTGCACACTACTACACCTACAAAAACGCGTCCACCCACCTCGTAACGCTTGGCTCAAAGCCAAGAAATGCAGCATAGAACTACTCTCTGACTGCTTCGCATGAAAGCCATTCCCACAAGACCTGGGATCTGCCGAATTTTTTTCTTGAGGCTCTCTTGGCCTCTTTTTACCCAGTGTGTGTGACAACATTACTGAAGGGTCTCCAATCAAGTTTTAATCAATTGTAATAGAGAAACTGTTCAGCAAATTGTTCCTTGTTCACCCCTACCAAAAACTATCATCATCATAAACGGGTATGCGCCACGAAAATTGGATGAATCCCACTACTCAGCCCCGATCCACCAAATGCACAGTGGCACATTGGTGCACAGTGGCACGTTGGTGGATCGGCTATGCACAGTGGCACACAGCCGATCCACCAACGGCTATGTGCCACTGTGCGGCCTCACAGTGGCACATAGCCGTTGCTCATGTGCCACAGAAATCGTGTAAATCTCACTACGCACAACTTCCACTAAAAAGGAAGAAGGCAACAGTTAGCCCAAAAAATGTCTGCGAAGCGACGGCGGCGAGCCGAAGGCCTTGAGTACATACAAGGAAAAAATTGGCCGCGTGTCTACGTGCTTCGCTGCAAATGTTGTCGAACGACGACAGAGGAGGCGCTGCGTGAGATATGGACGCCATCTGGCAATACGTCGGGAAACCGGTGGCAGAACCATATTGTCTGAAGAGGGATTTTTTGTGCATATCGTCGCATTTTCAGCGCAGCCTAAGAAACACTACGGTCTTTAGAATACGTATCTGTCTGTTTTCTAGTAAAGGAACACACCACCTAATACTTAAGTATTGATGTTGCGCCTCAGATATGCGTAATATTCGCTTTTTGATCGACAATTTTCACAGGTATGAACGCAGCTACTAGTTCAAGATGGCTGGGCGTTCAGCAAGTGGTTAAACTTTGGCCAGGTGGCTGAATCGGGTGACAGACAGGCAGACAGACAAGCAGACAGACCAAATTTCTGCGTTTAGGTTCCCCAAGAAAGACTATCGTCTTTAATAATACTAGGGAATGGGAAAGGCAATGGCGGCTGCGAGAAGACCCCGAAGCGATGGAAGGCCTAAGCCAACGAAGACGTGCCCGTAGATCTATGAGAGGCGCGAACGCTTGGTTTCACCGCGAGGTTCTGTCTTCTAGAGTTTGGACATCCGTGTCGTGTCTGTGAATGTCTGTGGCTTAATAGAGGGCGTTGGTATATTTTTAAACACTGGCTAAATTTAGCTGCGGAACTCTATATATTGTAAGCCATCCTGCTAGAAGTAAAACAAAAACGAAATACACAAGGCTTGCCCATGCGCCTCCACAAAAAAAAAAAAAAAATTAGTGGCACAGCAAAATGTTGATTTTTTTTTTTTTTGTCATTATGTTTTCGGTCACGAACTGCCTCTATTAGGGCTAAGGTGCATGTGTTGCTTCGCCGCAGTGCGGAGGTGATGCACTCGCGAAGGACAGCTGTCGTATCCTAGATTTGAGTGCCCACATTTGAGTACTTTCACATTTTTTTTCTTAAGCAGAGACATGAGATGCAAGAGACTTCGGACAAAGTGACACGTGGCAGGGCACCCAAAATAAGTCATACTGTTGCAAGTAAAATGCATCGCGTATGGATGCAGCCGCCCTAGAGCGTAGACTTCACGCACGAGTGCAAAAACAAAGTTTAGCTTTCTGTCACAAGCAAAGCCACATCGATATGGACGAGCTGCAAAATACAGCATCTCTTGTCGTTTAAATCTCCCGGCCGCGGCGGCTGCATTTTCGGTGGAGGCGAAAATGTTTGAGGCCCGTGTACTTAGATTTAGGTGCACGTTAAAGAACCCCAGGTGGTCGAAATTTCCGGAGCCCTCCACTACGGCGTCTCTCATAATCATATCGTGGTTTTGGGACGTTAAACCCCAGATTTATTATTATTATGCCGTCGTTTAAAACTGCCGCCCCGTGTGCTCTCATCAGCAAGCGCACAATTTTAATTCACTTGCCATAGAGCGTGCTTCACTGCAAGCAGACGTTTTAACAGGAGAAGCTAACCACACAGGCACGATTTCAACGAAGCACGTGCGGGCGCTTGTAAAAGCCGGTTTGTGTGGTGGCGTTCACCTTATGGAACGCGTAATGAAAGCAATAAACGAAGCCTTCGCCAGCCTTCTAGAATCCCTTGTTTCACATTAAGGTGAACACATGAAGTGCAATACTGAAATAACTACTCTGTCATGCATGAGACGACCATATAGAGCCATGGGAATGTGAATTCACACGCTCGGAACTTATCTGTGTGACCCTAAACGCATCTTCCATTTCAAGTGTCATATTACTATGAAACAGATTGCAGTTACAAGTGAACTCGCATGTGCAGTGCGTAAGAACAACAGCCTCGTGTTGTGAGTCCTGCGCATCAGAGCGAACGCTAAGCATGTATGAGTGTACGAGGCTGCCCCCAAACAGCAACCCAGAGGCACCAGGAGCAGTGTCCTGAAAGCGAACAGAAGTGTAGTCATAATCGGAAAAGAAGTACAAGGGAACGAGTAGAATAAAAAATGAGGAGACCTTCCTCTATCGGGGAAATGGGGGCAAGCGATGCTTGGAGTGTGTTGCCTGATCTTCTTTCCTCTTTCTTTCTTTCTTTCTTCTTTCTTTCTTTCTTTCTTTCTTTTTCTTTCTTTCTTTCTTTCTTTCTTCTTTCTTTCTTTCTTTCTTTTCTTTCTTTCCTCTCTCTTTCTTTCTCTCTGTCTCTACCTTATTTCTTTCTTTCTCCCTGTCGCATTGACAATGCTCCCTTTTCTAACCTTTTCATTCATACGTGGCGGGAATGGGACACCCACATGCTTAGCCGCGCACCACTTCTTTTGCTACACTCAACAACGACGGTCACGCGTGAAACAGTGAAATGCAACAATGAAGTGTGGCAACGTGAAAGTCCAGTGATCTCGATAAAAGATCAGATCTATATCAATTCCGATTGCCACATGAAAAACGGCTGATCGCGGCGCCGACGCCCGCGATTTAGGGAGCATCAGTTCTTGGAAAATGGCGCATACAAACACGCATGCGTCCGCCGCACCTTCGAGGGCCGCATTGGTTACAAACACTCATTTATGTACACTACCGCCGGCGCCAGGTTTTTCGCTAACAATGCCGCCGCGCCACCGAAACTTAACATGATAGCTTCGCTTATAAGAATGCAGCAGCCAGTGAAAAAAAAAAAAAACCAGTCACGCCGGTTTAGTTCAAACCTCTCGTGTGGCGATCCCAGGAATG
>NW_023615786.1:0-14364 GCF_013339695.2 Rhipicephalus sanguineus | reverse complement strand
CGCTGGCAGTTCGGACCATAATGAAGCTTGACTCCTTCACCGTAGAGTCCTTGCGCGTACGCTGCTGGTGGCCATTTTCTTCAAAGTTTTCTCCTGAGAGACTCTTTTTTTGCTTTTTGACACGTTTTCTTGCTAGCGTAGCGCTTCAATACGGCTGCAGGGCTCTTGCAGGTTATCTCCTTAGATGTGGTGCAGTGCCACTGTGGCCCACTGAAAGCCGAGTCTCCCCATAACATCGTGTTCATAAGAGCCCTTCTGACATCTGTTTATCTGTTTACCTCCAGATAATTTTGCAACGAGCGACATGGCTGCCTCGGCAAGATTACTTGTGTCATCTGTCACAGACGGTCAGCTTTTTCGGCAATTATATTGGCAGCAGTTACTATTTTCATTTGTAGCACCTTAGGCATGTTTATCATAAATGTTGTCGCCTTTGGTGCCATCACAGATTAGTCCTTTGCATCTGTCGTGACAACCAAACACATGTTTTGGGCCATTTATGAGGTCACCCGCAAGCTGACGTGTAAGTTCGACTTTCTGTGCATGCTGGCTCTTGTGCAGTACCCTGTACATCTCTAAGAATGTTTGCATAATGTTTTATGGCCTTCCGTGCACCATTCTTTAGCCGCTTAATCCTAGGGCCACTTAGGAAGGCCGAACTACCCTTTGTTTCTTTGGCTATGCCATAGAGACGACTCGTGTAACATTTCACCACATGGTTTGCACATTCCCTCTTCTTCACATAGCGACCGTACTCCACTTTCGTGAGTATCTGATGTAAAACGGATGAATCCCCGTCCCCTATGAATGTTCGGTATTCCACACCATGCATTTCCATGCTTCTCTGGAAGCCTTCAACGATAATATCGGACTCCATTGCCCCTGAGCTTTGGTTCCAATTCTTGTAGCACACATGGTCTTTCTTGCCCTTTCCCGTCCTAGAATAGTGCTCACAGGTACTGCATAACTTGTTTCGAACTCCTAGGTAGAGGAGCTTCTTTGTGCGCTCTCCTATAATCACAGCGACACCAGAGTTTGCGGAATACCTGTGTCCATGACTGCGATGTGACCACCCACCATCGACAATCACTGTAATATAAGGGGTTATGCCATCCTCACAAAAAGCCCCCGCTTCTTCCGCGAGTCTTTTTTCTTCCTTTCCGGCTTTTACCATTTGGTCCAGAAGGACTGTTTTCCAGCACTGCAACAAAATAAAAATGACGGCAAATTACAACGCCGACATTGTTTTCACAATAGCGATGCCACGCTTTGTAGCTACATCAGTGCATGAGTGAGTTCATAAGCAGGACGTTTGCCGCCTCAACTGTAATCCTGACATCTCACAGTAAATCGTTTGATTGTATGCCATGAATTGTTGCAGGGAAATAAGTTCTCATCACGCCGTAATTCCGTTCAAAACGCTTTCCTTGGTGCCACTGCAGCGTCACGCGAATTTTACTGAAAATAAATCGCAGTACATGCTCTATCATCCTCAGAAAAAGAAAATAAATATTTATCATCTTACCTTTCCCAGGGACTCCTCCCGGCGTAGAAAAGCCCCTTTGCTCATAGCAGGAACTTCCATGACTGCCATTGCTTCCTCGAACTGCGAGTGGCCCGATCCGATACTCATGAAAGCCCAAACAGCAGCATCGTTGACTCCCAGTTTTGTTTTGTCAGTCAGTGACGTTGGTTCTGTGACAGGGTCAGTCGTCAACTTTCTGATTTTCTTACATTCATTGCAGGCAAACGTAAGCTCCGACCAGAGCCCCACCCTGCGTTCTTTCACGAGTACAAAGCGTCCAATCAGCTTAGGGCAGCTGTGGTCGTCGAGACTACGAACAGCGTTCACGAAATGGGTCAGTGACACAACTCTCCTTCCGGGAATGATTGGCTCCTCTGGCTGAGTTGTGACGCTAGATTCCAGACTCAGGTCCGGCAGAGACTCCTCCTCGATGACGAAATTGTCCCAGTATTCAGCCGTTGCGCCATCATCTCTTGCAGAACCACTGTCGTCCAAGCACGGCGTACAGGCGGCGCTATGCTGTTGCTCTCTGCTGCTCTCCGGCGAATTTGCCTTCCTGGAAAATTTAGAAAAGAGTACATTGCTTTCTCTGTGCATAGGCATGCAGCTGGATCTCAACACAGTTCATCAAAACATTTAGAAGGCATCGTAGCAAATGCGCACTTCGTTGAAGCTGTGCGTGATCGTGTTGTCGATATAAAGTGCAGGCACTCAAAGAGTAATTCGGAAAGCGCCGAACAGGCAGCCATTCGCGGCGGGCAAATACAGCGATGGTTTTTGCCTGCGCGGTGTTTCTAGCAAGCCTTGCTCCCAAGTGCATCTAGAATGGCGTTGTCTAGCTTACAGCAGAATGATACCATAAGGCGCCTCTTAGAGCTGCAACAATAAGTACGCGCTGTTATGCGATACTTCCATGGTTTCTATATGTGCTCGGTTCTTGTCATCCATCGGGGCCCTGATGTGATTGATCACAGCTGCATCAGACAAAAACGCCGGGCTTTGCCACCGCTGCTCACAGTTCCGCACTGTAAATATACTGACCAATCAGGCATGTGCAATCAGAAAGATAAACGGAGCCCAGCGTTACAAAAATAAAAGGCGCCCAATCAGACGAACGCGCAAGCAGGAGCGTTGTGACGTACACACAGTGTGCTGCAGGGCCCGATTCGCACAGACCTCTTGTCACAGCGCTATGAAGCACCTACCCTTAGCCTTTCGGTATACAAGGCAGCGCCAATACAGATGCACTAGGCAGTGAGGCTTTCTATGGCGACCACGTATCCGCAGAGCATACTCTCTTAGAAAAAAGGTCGGCATATTCACTAACTAAATACTAACCGTTTACTTGTCACAAAATACACTAGCCTCTTAGTAAGTGAGGGCAGTAAAGTGCAGGTTAGTGAAACTTGCTACGTAGTTAGTGAGTGAATATTACTAGCTCGAAAGGCTAGTCCATTACTAAGTTGTTAGTGACCGCGCTTTATCTCTACTACATTTAGCCAATTAGAGGTTTATGCCTATTTTGTTTATATGTGCGTGTGCATTGCCATATCAAGATGATTCTATTACAAAAGTACCTAAAGGATTAAAAAAAACGAAGTGGCATTGTTCTGGTACATTAACTAATGGCCGCTAATTACTTCATATAATTACCATGGTAAGTACACATCACAGCAACATACATAGAGGCATGAATTGATCACGAATGAGAACACACACGCAAGCGCACACACAGAACAGCAAGACTTTTACGTATCCGATATCTACTCTAGCAGCGGCTTGAAGACTATATATGCTCCTACTTTGGGATAGCACACCGTGTACTGGTTAGCAACCATAAAATTTAGAAGAATAATTCATGTTTTCTACACACTATCGTGTGCCCTTATATTTACTTATATGCGTGCCATCACGTAGCACGAAACTTTAATTCCAAGGTAATCAATAAAATTAAAGTGTGTTTAATTTTGCTAAAGACCGTCACGATTACGGCAAAGTATACTGCGCATCTACGAAAGATCTGGCAACCCGGATCAAGTAAACTTTCTGGTTAGTGAAGGCAGCACTTTACGACCTTTACTAACTGCTATCTAGTAAACAGATTTCGCGAAGGTAGTAAAATACGCTCGAAACTGGTAAATGCAAGCATTTACTAACCATTTACTAACTTTTTTTCTAAGAGTGTAACACTCTTTTTCCACCGGCGCGCATCGTCTGCGAGCGACTGCGTGTCCGGCGTTCTGTACAGATACCTAAAAGCGCTGTAGCTGCGAAGTACGGGGTAGCTTTGGACAGTTTCATTCAGCAGAAGCCGCAAAAAAAAAAAAAGTAATGTCGAGCTCGTCTTTATATATATATAGTCGTAAAAACTAGCATGTCAACATGAAGTGGAAGTAGAGAAATGTAACTGGCAACGTAAAGCTGCATGGTCATAGAAAGAATGTCGCCCACAACGTGGAATTTTGCCTTTTGCTTCCCTCCTTTCTTTATGGGGCCCGGATTGCGTCTGAGGCACAATAATATCTCGCTACCATCAGGACAATATGCTTCTATAACGTTTTTTGTGGCTGTAGTTACATATATCGACTGTGCGCTTTTATTCTAAAACAAACAGTAATAGAAATGGTCTTACCTTGAGTGGTGTGAAAATGCAGCTGCTGCCCGTGCTCGGCAAGTTGCGATGGTGGCTCTCTTCCTCTTGCGTGAAGCTCTATCCTTACGATTTGCCATGACTCATGTCAAACTCGCAAGGCTCTTGTGCTGGAGGTACTCTCACAAGCACCCACACTCTGTTGGAATTTGTTGAGGCTCTCCCGACTGCGCTGGTTTCCTCGCGCTTCCAGGCAGGCGGTCGCAAACCTCGTCCTCAAGAGCTGCTGTTGCAGGGAACCGGACTGAGGAGCCGATGAAGCGTACAAGTGGTTTATTTAGATTTGTACAGTTTTACCGATCGTTCTCGAATGTCCTTCTCATGCATTCGTTTGCTTCTTTTACGTCCTTCGCAGTCCCTAGATGTCAGACCTAGGGAAACAGGGGACGACGTTTCCATCCAATCAGGTGATGAATCCTGCGGGTCACTTAGCTGGCACCGCCCCCAGCACACGTGCACACATAACCCAAACACGCGTATTGTTCTCGTAACGATGTCGCATCGGGGAAAACATTCCTTCAGCATGCGGGGTGTAATGAGTTCCTCGTTGCGCTCCTCGGGCCGACCACCCATGCTGTCGAACGGCGGCCGCAGGCCAGGCAAAAGCAATGGTATGTGTCGGGCCAGCTGGCACTGATTGGAGCGTAGACGGCCTAACAGTCGGAGACGCACAGTGCGGTGGTCCGAGGTCCGTCTTCGGCGGAAACTCGGCGTCGCGGCCTTTCCTGGGGCACAAAGGCGCCATGTGTCGCATTTCCGCTCCGGCACCAGCGACAATGGTGTTGTTGCGAGTAATTGCAACCATGCACCTCCTGATGCATGAGAAACAGCCAGGCGTCTTCCTTATCGTCGCAATGTTGGGCGGCTGCCTTTATTCCGCCCCGGCGCCCGTGGCAAAGGGTGGCTCGCCGATCGCAACAACTCTTAGAAAAAAAGTTCGACATATTCACTATCTAAATACTAACCGTTTACTTGCCACAAAATATCAAGATGATTCTATTACAAAAGTACCTAAAGGATTAAAAAAACGAAGTGGCATTGTCCTCAATGGCCGCTAATTACTTCATGTACCATAGTAAGTACACTTCACAGCAACATACATAGAGGCATGAATTGATCACGAATGAGAACACACACGCAAGCGCACACACAGAATAGTAAGGCTTTTACGTAGCCGATATCTACTCTAGCAGCGGCTTGAAGACTACTTATGCTCCTATTTTGGGTTAGCACACCGTGTATTAGTTGGCAATCATAGAATTTAGAAAAATAATTGATGTTTTCTACACATTATCATGTGCCCTTATATTTGCTTATATGCGTGCCATCACGTAGCACGAAAGTTTAATTCCAAGGTAATCAATAAAATTAAAGTTTGTTTAAATTTTGCTAAAGACCGTCACGATTACAGCAAAGTATACTGCGCATCTACGAAAGATCTGGCAACGTGGGTGAAATTTTCTGGTTAGTGAAGGCAGCACTTTACGACATTTACTAACTGCTGTCTAGTAAACATATTTCGCGAAGGTAGTAAAATACGCTCGAAACTAGTGAATGCAACAATTTACTAACTTTTTTTTCTAAGAGTGCACACACGGTGTTCTAGTGTTTATGGTGCTCGGTTCTTGACTCTAAAGTCGCTGGTTCTTGACTCTAAAGGCGCGCGCTCGACAAGCTCAAAAGAAGCACTCTACGCGAGCAGTGGACACCAGAGGATGCGAATGAAATGCGTTCCGTTCTCTAGTCTAGTGTATCCCGTTACTAAGCACAGACTGTCGGCTTTCGTGCTGCAGCACGCATTTTATTACCTATTCTCATCCTCGCTCAATTCCCCCCCCCCCCCCCCCATGCTGCCTCTCAGCTTCAGGCTAGCACAGTGGATGTTATGCTCCATCTCCCGTACTCGTGTGGTAGAGACTACTCCAGTCTTGGTGGTGTTGCCTCGTGCATCGTGCACCCCTTCTTCCCAGGGAAGGATTGGTTAGCCTACAGACTTTCGGGAAACCCTTGTCTCCCCCCCCCCCCCCCCCTAACTCAATTAGAGTGCGTTGCCGTGGGAAACAGTACCGCGTTCCAGCTGCGTTTACACGAATGCGACAGAATGTAGCGGATAGCACATCACCTTTCCTAGAGCCTCCTAGAGCCTTTCCTAGAGCACCTCAATATGCGCCGCAGTTTACATGGAGCGCATGAACCCTCCCGAGAAGTCCTCGCTTTCTGCCCCCGCAGTTGTCGTGTAGTATCGGAGAGGTGCACTCGAAGCCGACACGACGGGGGGCTGGCGTTCCCCTTCAATTGTGTAAGGTGGTCCATGAGTCGACTTACCCCTCGAAATCCACACCTGCCTGGCGTATTTGTGCGATGCGCCTTCCCAGCGCATTACACCGCAGCGACCATGTAGTAAGACTTGTTGCTAGCCGAGTTCGTTGATGTCAGAGGGATACATGCGCCAAGCCGTGTCTCAAGCACGGGAGACAAAAATTACCACCTTTTTCTCCTTCATGAACCACTATATAAATTTAGAGATACATATTAGCGCGAACAAAGAAACAAAGACTACAGAAAGAAGTGGGAGGAAACAGAAAGGTTTCAGCGCCTGACCTTTCTGCTCCCTCCCACGTCCTTCTCGAGTGTTTATTTTTTGCTTTGCGCTAACATGAATCCCTTATAGCGAAAGAGGCACGCCCGGAGTTCGCACGACGGGAGGCCACCGTTACTCTCCTCGTGATTTACGGCCTGTGATTTGACCGGGACTCGCAAGACCACCCTTGTCTGACGTATTAGTGCAATGCGCCTTTCTAGCGAATTGCCATGGCTTACATGAACGCGATGCGCATCTGTCGCTTTCGTGTAAACATGTTTTATGCACAACGATACCCACTATACTTTTTATAAACTTATCGTTTTCAAAAACTCTTCTCTTCTTGTCTGGCTACTATAGGTGCAAGTCCCAGTTCGGCTACGTCGGCTCGTCAGCCTTACGATTCACGCAACGAGTTTACGACCCTCTATCCTCAGACATCGCAAGTTCTCAGCACGGCAGACTTTCCAAAGACGTTGAATTGTTAGCCCCTAACGTTTCTCCTTCAGGCAAAAGCGGCGGCAGATAAAGCACGAGCTGAGCAAAGAAAACAGAGAGGAGGTGTTTGATCGCGTTTCACGAGCACAACAGCATGCACTGCGCAGATATCGAGGAATAGCTGTTGATTTCAGCCGCCAGTGCAGCAACACAAGCATAAAGGCACGCGCCTAAGATTCCCGGCCGGAGGCTATCAATTGGATATCAGGTGTCACTGTCTTCCGACGGCAAAGCTGTGTTGTGTGAAAAAATGTCATACTTCGGGTGCCTGCTCACCACATCAGCAATGGACGCGAATTCCCGCTACAGCAAGAATTGGTGCGTAGTCACCGATATGGGCTGCGCACAAGAATATACAGCAGCGAACGAACCGGGGCCCCAAGCGTATCACGCATGTATGCTACCTGCCGTTTGTAAAACCTTGCCTGAGGAGGTTTACTGAAGAAATAAAAAACTTAGGAGGCCTACTATTTAGGGCCGAAACATACAAATCCAAGTGCCAGAAAATATGTAGACCATCCGGAAAATCCCAATGAATATGTGCCCGCACATGCCACAGGGTGACCGCAAATACGGCCGAAGCTTACCACTAAGGCTTTTTATGTAAACTTTATTTGTGATTCTAGCAAACAGGTATACAAATTTAGGTGTGAAGTTTGCGATACTGGGCCGACAGAAACCGCGTTCCACACCACAAAGTTCAATCATTCATAGCAAGAGCAATGAATCAGAGAAATACGCAAAGTGAGCTCGCAGTTCCTAGGCTGTAACCTCAGGCTGTCTAAAGGTGCGCGTGATAGAAGCGGGGGCGGAGGCAGGCAGGGGCGTAGCCAGAAATTTTTTTCGGGGGGGGGGGGGGGGGGTTCAACCATACTTTATGTATGTTCGTGCGTGCGTTTGTATGTGTGCGTGCCTATATACGCAAGCAAAACCGAAAAATTTAGGGGGGGGGTTGAACCCCCCCCCCCCTTGGCTACGCCCCTGGACGCAGGGTAGCGGGGGCGGAGGCAGAGTCCTTGGAGCTAGCTTGATGTAATTGTGAGGAACGCCGCCATGGGGTACTCCCACGGCAATATATACGCGGGTGTTCGTGGATTGCGTTGCCATAGAAATGCGCCTGTCGTAGGCGGAAATCGGACCCACGTCCTGAAGCGAAACAGTCCGATGCATAACTTGCCAAAGTATATGATACACGGCGAATCGGAGCGAGCGTATCCTGCCAAGTTTCCGCTTGTAGCCTAATCTAGCAAGTACAGAGCACAGCAAGCGCAGTTGAACGTGATGGGTTACTTTCGCGACACGCACTCCTACCGTGCCGTACACTCACAGGATAGATCGAATAAAAAGGGCGTCTGTTTGTCCCGCAAGAATAATCGTCATCTGGCTTGCTTGCGTTTCCTTTCTTGAAAACTCGGCGCTGGCCACTTTTCTATCAGGAATGCTGTCACGCTGATAACGCACGCGCCGTTCGTGACTAGAAAGTGCCGGGCGCGCAGCGATAATGCAAGGAAAGGCAGGCACAATAAATGACGATTATTGTTGTGGGACAAAAAGAGTCCTGTTTTACTCGATCTATTCTGTGAGTGTAGTTTTGCCCGGGGTAAATGCTGCGACGCATAAAGGAAAGGTAGCCGGTACAAAAGAAATTCGAGTGACCTACATTTTGTAGAAGTGGAGGTATACATCTATTGTTAATTTAGTTAGTTTAACTGTGCGGTGTTTAGTTTGTTAGCAATGGCAGAAAGGAACACACAGCAAGTACAAAACAGTTGTCGTGTGCCTCATCTCGCATTTATGATGTTTATTGCTGCGGATTCATACGAACAAGCCCAGCAAACCACACTTCTCAAAAACTACATTTTCTGTTAAAAAAAGGAAAAAAAAAGGAAAACTGAGGTGCTATTCAAAACATCGCCCACGCAGATCTACTCAGTTCCCTCGCATCGCACGCGCACTGTCCGCTTTTCTGCTTTCTTTTGTCCGTCGTTGCACACCCCTCGTTTTTTCGTGGTCGCCTGAGTGGGGCCACAAACACACGCACACACACGAGGGGGACATTCCGAGGGTAAGGCTTTTCTTTTCACTTGACGACCCTCACCCCATACCCTCAGAGGACTTCACAGTTCACACCAGCTTTCACGCTCTCCCGCGCAGCCTTCAGGAGGGCAGACAAAAGAGAAGACTTACAGATGCTGGGGCATGGTTTGAAGTTAGAAAAGACATTCTCCCTTGAGGTAATGTGTTTTCGAGCGCCACAGTCGGGGAGACGGGGAGCTTTCCAATTCAGCGCTTTCGTGTTGTCTGTCTAGGTGGCGCTAGAGGAAGATTTTTGTTGTAGTGATAGGAATAATGCAGATTTCTCAGTGTTCCTGCAGCATTTTTGTGTGATTAGTGTGTATAATTATATAAAGAGACCGTAACTGTAATATTTTAAGCTATGCGTGTTGAGATCTCAGCGCAGTTTGAAGATTACTCCGCTTTTGTTGACGTTTTCAGCATGAAAAATTAAGACAGTTTACGAGCTTCGTATCGCATTTCTGCTTGCCTTATTGAAAAACGCTACGTCGAGGAAATAGATCGGGGACTCTAGTTTCTTTACGTGCAAATTCGGCCATGGAACTTCAGTAGCTTTCCACCAATATGGGCCACGGTAGGTCCCTATATTGAGAATATTGCCCACTTTAGATGAATATAATTTAAAAAGTAACAGGTGCACATCGATGAAATTGCGCATTAAGACGGAGAATCTTATCCTCTACATACGCCCCGAAAATGAACTTTCTCTAGCGAATAGTTACTGGACAATCTGCTGCGGAAGTTACTAAATTTGGCTGTTTTCAAAAGCTCAGCAACAAAAAAGTAGAAGTCCAACATCAATTTGCTACGTTGAGGAAATAGGTAAATATGTCTTGAATGTGCTGCGCAAAGAACAGTGCTGTAACTGTAGCAGATTTTTCAAAAAATGGTCACTGCTGAGGCACAGTCGGCCAAAACCGTGTAACTTGCGCTTATTCTTGGCTATCCATCCCCAAATACTAATAGTTGACCTGTTTTTAATAAATATATTTGAAATGTACAAAGATCAAGCTTTTCAATGATATATAAGTCAACTATATGAAACACGGAGAACAGCCGCCGCGTCAGCTGGAAAAGTGACAAAACCGACGTGTTCGTGCCGCCGGAGTGAGACCGCCGCCTTAACACTCGCCACAAAGATAAAAATGGCGGCCTCGCGTGTGTACTTAAGCCAGGTGTTGGCTCGGCTACTAACGGCTACAATACTGTCTAGGTAGCGCTAGTTTTGCGACACTTTTCTCGATGAAAAATGGCGCGTTTTTCAAAATCCTCGAATCTAAGCCGAGCCCCCACTTTGGCACATCGTTTTTTCGAAAAAACCATCGGCTTAGATTCGAATAAATACGGTAGTTGACGCCACAAGGTGCTCGCCGACGGCAAATGTGCGCGTAGGTGACTACACGCAGCAGCGTCGACAGAAAAACCACAGCGACAGGAGGAACATGCTACACACAACAAAGTGCCTGAGAGTCAACTCCGCCACGCATGCCACTGGGTAGTTTTCACTAAGCGCCAGTAGCGCCAGAACTTCCTAGCGAATACAAGCAGCAGGCTCGGGGCACAGCACCACATTTTTGTGGGGTCACGCATATCGACATCAGTCCAGAGGAGATTATATGGCGGCACCATGTGAGCGTTCATTAGAAAGGTGCATAGAATAAATACGCTTGGGCGCGTGTGTGTGTTCTGCGAACGCATTATTTTCTTCGTATTCCTGGTGATGCTTGGAAAATCATGTAGTCAACTCAACCTTTTTTCCCCACTAAAGCTGACGTGGGCATCAAAATTCTTGCTTTTGAAGCTGTTTTGGAGCAGTTCGGCGGAATTTTTGCGATTTTTATGCTTTTTGGAGCAGCTTGGTGCAGGAAAACGGAATTGTATCAAAAATGCGCAATATGCGCAGCTGTGTCACCCCTGCTGAACACTCAAGAAACTGTTCACAAGCATCGACATATTTGCAGAATGCAAATTGAACGAGGACAGATGAGAGGACACAACACAATACACAGTCAACACAGGCATCTGTCCTCGTTCATTTTGCTTCGCGCAAAATGTCGATGCTAAATCACCAACAAGCCCAAGCTACCTTTCAATGACGTTCACAGGCAATTCAGAGGAAGAAAAATGGTACTGAGCATGGCCTACTACATCAATGAATCTTCTTAGAATAGCGTTTTAGAATAGCAGTATTTTGTCATACACCAACCATGTATTGGCCCTATCATGTTGATTACATCATGGGAAAAGTTTGCAAAATGTTGGGCTTCTTGCGATGGTACACCAAGCTCTTTCCAATACAAGCACATGATCTGTTTAGAAAATATACGTAAGGTCTATTCTGAAATATAGTAGCACAGTTTAGAATCCTCCAACTAACATTCACAGGAACAAAATTGAGATAGTGTGAAATCTTGGAGCCTGACACTTTCTAGGTAACAAGAGCAGCTCAGCATGGCTGCCAGTATTGAAATGGGAGCTGCTTCGAAAGAAGCAACCCTAGCTAATCATAATGAAGAAACTTGGTGCAACATAGCATTCTCAAGTTGACACAACTTGACGAGTTACCAACTAGCCCAACTGCAAGTTCTAATAAACCCTAGCTAACATCCACAGCTACCCTACCTCTCCATAAGAAGAGCAATATAATTGAGAAAGGCATCAGACTGGCATCAGAAGTTGCGCTCGTTGCCTTATGTCCTGTACTTTTTTCGTTTGTGCTGTTTGTGTTCACTAAGCGCACCTTGGAAGATGCATCAGACTGAGACTCTCCAATGCTGTTCACCGCATGCCTAGACATATTCAAACGACTAGAATGAGAAAAAGAAAAGACAATATCTGAACAACCTAAGATTTGCAGATAACATAGTGCTCTTCAGCAATGACGGTGACAAATTGCAAAATATGATTAGTGACTTAAACTGCTGAAGACAAGGGTAATGACTGAAGGGCCTGGCAAAAGAAAAGGAGTTTGTGATTGGTAGCTGACCCCTGGACAAGAGCATATATACCTAAGTCAATTGCTAACAGAGGAGCCCACTCATGAAAAGAAACTTCATTGAAGAATAAGGCAATCTTCTGCTGTCTCTAAAATGTAAAGTACACAGTCGCTGCATACTTACACTTGTAAAATATGTGGCTGAAACATGGAGAATAACAAAGAAACTAGAGAAAAAGTTAAGGACCACACAGCGTGCAATAGAGCGGAAAATGGTAGGCGTAACATCAAGAGATCGGAAGGCCGTAGAATGGGTCAGGGAAAAAACATGGGTGGCTGATAGTGAGCGAAAGAAGTGGACATCGGCTGGCCTCATGGTGTGTAGGACAGGCAAACGGTGGTCAGTTAGAACAACGAAGCGGACAAGGGAAGAGAAAAGAAGCCGAGGATGGCAGCGAGTTAGATGAAGTGATGAAATTAAGAAGTTTGCAGGGATAAAATGTAACCAGCTTGCATAGGACAGGGTAAACGGGGCATCACTGGGAGAGGCCCTGCAGTGGACATAAAATAAGGCTGATGACGTAGACGCAGCGTGCGATCAGCAACCAACATTTTTAATGAAAAATTGGGCACACAGAAAGCACCGTATCATTTGCTCTGCCTGTGAAAGACGGCATCATGAAAATGTGTCAGCAGAGTTTCTTGTGCTTCTTGAAAGTGGCCCACACCGTCTTGAGTTCAGTGGGTGACAGCTGAGCCCTACTGTAGGGCCGACTAACGCCATCCGGACAGCTGTAGCTGCACGACCAGTTGCGGGGCTCATGAATGCGCTGTAGTGAGAGTGCAGCCAACCAGATGCCCATGGAGACGTCTTCACCCTGATA
The DNA here is from genome assembly GCF_013339695.2 of Rhipicephalus sanguineus. Taxonomy (NCBI): domain Eukaryota; kingdom Metazoa; phylum Arthropoda; class Arachnida; order Ixodida; family Ixodidae; genus Rhipicephalus; species Rhipicephalus sanguineus. The sequence goes on along the minus strand of NW_023615786.1, from coordinate 1,215 downwards.
GCAATGCAAGTAGTCCTTGTTCCTGGCCAGCCAGTAGACTATGTCTCTTGACAGCACATATGCTGCACCACATGCAAATGCAGGGTAGATGGGTGCACTGCAAGAGCAGCAAAGGTGCCTCATTTTCAGCCACACTACCTTGCCTCTATGTCACTTACCTGTATGTGTGCTCACCCCACTTGCCATAGCGGATCACTGGCCAATTCTCCCTGAAGTTGCTCCACCAAATGTTTTGCTGCTGCTGCTTGGGCACACTATTCCGTAGCCCTTCCAAGTCCACCAGGGAGTCATCGTCAGCCTTTACAAGGAAGTCAAATTCAATTGAACGTTGCAGCAGGAAGTCAAAGAAATAGAGCAGCTTGCGTGGCAATTACGGTACACATCTGTGATGGCACCAGGGCAATGTCTCGATACCTGCAGAGCCAGAATAATTGTTTTACCATAGAAGGCTGCATTAATAAAAGCTGGGTTGTTGCATAAATGTGCCCCCCTAAATTTGCTTTACTGAATTTGCTTAACTTGCTACTAATCTCTTTTATGTAAAAATGTTCCAAAAGCCGGGTGAGTTCATGATTCTAAAAGATTTACTCCGACTTAGCACAACAAAAATATAAGAAAATTACATAGACGTTTCGCCACCTCTGCGAGGTGGCATCCTCAGTATAGATCTATTCCACCACCCCTACGTCACATAAATGCGGCTGCGCTGTTGTTCGGTGTTTAGTTTCGTGCAGCAGGCAATAGCCACTGTGCCCATCACAGCTGCTGCTGTGTTTTCGCTGGTGCGTGCACTGTTTGTCGTCGTACAAAGAAGAAAAAGGTGTACCGATGAGCAGTGTCACGGTTATTTGTGCAGGAAGGCACAAGAAAGATGAAATATGTTTTTTCCTTTTTTTATGTAGCTCTTTACGAAGACTGTTGCAAGAATTTAGCCGCAGCTGTAAAATGCCAAAACTTGTCTCAGACGCCGGCTCATCGGGTATTGTTTTGGGGTGGCTTACCCAGCAGAAACAGATTAACTTTGTCAAGCATTTGTGATTGTAAGTGTGCCCACACCGCATTTTTTGGTATAAGGCCCGTATTCTGAAACGCTCCTTACCTCAGACCGCTTCCTTACCTTACGTGAGGAGCTCTTCATGCCTCCTTATCTTAAGGGGCTCCTTCAGGGAGCCAGCGTATTCTGAAAGCTTCCTTCAACCTTCCTTTCCTAAGGTC